>NC_056737.1:217500-250000 GCF_019279795.1 Protopterus annectens | reverse complement strand
TAGAGCCACCTGTAGGACAAAAGACCTTGTTTATTTAGCAGATTGTCAACAATGCCATGATTTTTATGTGAGGAAAACCAATTGTTTTTTCAAGGTCAGGATTTTACAACATCTCAGTTCTATCAGGAATGGTGATGTACATAATGCTTTGTTCAAACACATTGAACAAAATCCAACACATTTCAGAGCCATTGTAAATATCAAGCTGAGCAGTAGGGGGGGGTGATACAAAGCAACATACTGAACTTATAGAAGCTAAATGGATAATTGAGCTTATGGCTTATAGAACTCCAGGTTTAAATGAAAATGTTCCAATGAAACCCGCCCTTAGGAATAGGCGGGTCTGTTACTGATTTTATCAAATTTTATTGGTGGTTAGTGTGTTTAAATTCTGTCAGGATGAGAATGTTTGTTAATCTGATGAAGGGTGTTACCCGAAAGCGCTCATTCTTCCTGGAGGTTTCTGTGTCTGAGTTTTATGTGCTTTTATTAAATTCATTTTGGACTTCAAGCTGTGTTCTGCCACGATTTTTTCTGCATATGGTTAAATCTTTCATAGCTTGAAAGGCTAGACATGGATCCCTACAGAAAAGTTTATAAGAAACAGAATAGAGAGAGGACTGCCAGTTTGTCTTAACTAAGATTTTTGAGGCCACTGATATTTAGTCAAAACCTCTAAGACCTCTGTTTTTAAAGTTGGGTAACATGTTTAGACAAATACATACCAAAAGCTGCATTATATTCAGTAATGGTTTGATGAAATTGAGCAAAGGGGAATTAAAACTTTAGATATAGAGGAGATGCCTTTGGAAATTAGAAGAGCTATACAGAAGACGTTCCTAACTACTTTGGAGATGAAATGGTCAAAACCTAAGGAACTGTCAACAAAAGTCTCTAGCTCTCTTAAAACAGTGTCTAACTGGAGAGTTGTCCTTTATGGTATTAACCATACTACATTTTTCTCTTTAAAATCATTTGAAAATGTTCAGAATAGACAGTGCAAGTGAATTTTAAGTTGGTCATATACAATATAGATATTCCATCTATCCATCCCATTCATTCATTCAGAACTCCTTTTTCCCATTTTTGCAGATGGGGTTGGGGTGTCTCTTCAACAGTGACAACCATCTAGAGCCAAGGTTTACACAGCCAGATGGCTTGCCCTACTGCGTTAGATTCTGCTACATCACACACTTGTATACACACTCACTCCTATGGCCAATTTAGTGTGTCCAGTCTACCTACTGCATGTCTTTGGAATATGGGAAGAAACTGGAACACCCAGAAGAAACCCACTAGAACACGGGGAGGACAGGCAGACTTCACACATAAGTCAACCCAGCTGAGAATCGAACTAGGGGATCTCTTGCTGTGAGGCGACAACACTGTCATCCACTGTGCCACTATGCCGCCCATATACATACATACATACATATATATATGTGTGTGTGTGTGTGTGTGTATATATATATATATATATATATATATATATATATATATGTGTGTGTGTATATGTGTATATATATATATATATATATATGTGTGTGTGTGTGTGTGTGTGTGTGTATGTATGTATATATATATATATATATATATATATATATATATATATATATGTGTGTGTGTATATATATATATATATATATATGTGTGTGTGTGTGTGTAGATGTTATTTTTCAAGAAATGAAATCTAGGCACATTTAGCTAGTGTGTGTATGGTAAAGGAACCTCTATATTTAGTGAGACAGCTGGTGACCAAACCAGTGATCCTATCTGATTATTCACTAGTATTATTAAACTATAATGGTTTGCAGATGGATTGCTTAATACTTGTCTATGATGTTTAAGATGCGCTCTTCTCATGGGCCTAAGTGTTTTCTTCTACACCCCCTCCCCCCATGTATGCTGAGGTCTTCTACATTTTATGATGGGGAATTGCACGTTGACTCTGGCACAACCAACTCCACATTGTGGTGAGAGGAAGGACGTTCTGTAAATCCTAATCCCATCTGTGGTGGCTGTGTGCAGTTGTCACTGTGAGGGCATACAGTCTCTTCCACTTTATATGTAGGAGAAATGCGCGCGCATGTACTTGAAGAAAGCTACTGAGCATAGTTTGGCAGAAACCAGGAACACATTCCGATGTAAGGTGCTGTATGGTGTACATTGCTTCCTTCAGTAAATCTTAACATTGGAGGAGACCTGACCCCCCCCCCCAAATGGATGAGATTGTTTTTACTACTAATTCTTACTCTTCCTTACTGGCACATTCATTGCCCAGACTGATAATCGATCAAAGGCTATTGGAATCATAATTCAGGTTTTATGTCTGTATGCCAAAGAGATCACTTATGGATTGCATTTTATCATTTAGCTAGTTTGTTCCAACTACGTGTTTTTTTTTCTTCCTCGACTTGCTTTACTTTGATGGTACTTTAAAACCAACATGATCTATGCAATTTGTTGGTTAAGGATTTTCTTGAGTGAGCGAATGAATACTGCATAACATTTGATCGTAAGTACTAATGTTGTAAACTGGCTCATACCACTAGAGTAAAAGTTAGACCCATTTTGTTTTAAACTGAAACTTCCCTTTTATTTCTAGAGATTGCAGGCAGAATAGTGACTGCAATATGAAAATGAATATGATTAAAACAAAGAAAACTGGTCTAAGGTGTCTTAAAGTGTTGTATGTGTGTAGTAATAAGCAAATCAGCCTTTTAGTAGTAAAAATGCTCATACTTAATGGATGCAGTATAGCAAAATTTCTGGGGGTGACATCATATAAGAGATTAAAGGCTATAGTTTATCAACTTTTCAGTGTTTGCAGTAGCTTGATGTAAAAGCAAGTGTTTGTTTAGTCACTTGTGAGAAAGTTAAACATTCTAATTTGCTGAAAGCTTTTGTTCTCAGTAGCTCAAACATTGCACATTTCAAGATAAACAGCTTATGTTAAGTCAGAGCTGACAACCTTTTCCTCAAAACTCTAGCGCAAAAGTGTAAAACAGATGTTTATAACATTAATGTGTTGTGTTTGCATATTAATATTCAGACAGAAATGATGGAATAAGGGGATTAGTGAATTCATTAACTTTAAGATAAGAAAAATGTGTAGCTATTATCAAAGTTGGATTGAGACGACAACCTTGGCTTGCAGACAACTATAGCCACAGACGTTTTTTGTGTACATTTTTCTGTTACCTTTTGCACCGTGGCATCTGGTGCCTTTTGTGCTGTGAAGCACTTTCCCTGCTAATATTATAAATGTGCATTCCATGCTTTTTAATATGATCTCTTGTAAAATGCCCTTTCCCCTGTGCTAACCCCACTTTATTCCTTTTGTATGAAAATAATGCAGTCTTTAATCCAGTTTGCATTTCTCCCTTGTGGTATTTTGTTGACCTTTGGTGAACTTTATCACTGAGTGACATAACAAAATGGGTAGCATGGAAATGTGTTCATAGACTTTGTGCACGTGCAATGATGCACCCATTAGCAGTGAGTTCATTGATGTCTATGGATCCATTCACTCGTTATCTGTATAGCGATATCACCAAGGGAGAACATTCATTTATGTGGGTTGTCCCTTAATAAAAAGCTTGCCAAGCATTTTATTTGGAAATGGTCCACACATTAAAAAAAGGTCCACATAAGAAAGGAATGGCAGAGGGGAAGTACATTACAGCACTTAAGTTACTGATTGCTGTGATGCATATACAGATTTGAGCAAACCAGTTTGTGAGATGTGCAACAAATGAATGTAATGGTACAGAAATAGAGTGTCAGAAATGGATGCTAGTGTGACTCTTCAAGACGAAGTCCACTAAAGAGCTAATGAAGTCATGAGAAGGGGCTGCTCCATTTATTCTGTTATTACAAGCTGTAGTATGCAACAAATTGTTTGTGTCTTTCGGCTTTTCCTGGTTAGGGGTCACCACAGCGGAACTCTGGTCCGCTAATGATTGGCAGTAGAGTTTTACGTGCTGGCTTGCCGGGCCTAACGCACAACCTTCAGCGAAGGAACGCCCGTTCACGCATGTCGCCATACAGAAGACGCTGTACCTGAGAATTGAACGGGCAACGTCTAACTGTGAGGCGACAACGCTACCGCAGCACCCACCACCTCAGTAGTATGTAACAAATAATATATATAAATAATACATGACACAAATAGAAGCTAATGTAACTCCTGTAAGCAACTGACAACATAGACAACTAAGGATATGATAAAATCATTGCATAAGAAGCTGTTCATACTTGTTTTGTTTTGATTTTTTAAGCACCTTTATTGAATTATCACTTGTGACGTAGACAAATTTACATTTACTGTTGTATAAAAGTAATCAACCCATATTAATTCATTGCAGGTGACTGTGCCTCCAGGCATTTCTGCAGTTGCCTCCTACTGTGCCTGTAGGCTTCAGATATTGCCTATTCATATTTCCATTAAGAATTCCAAAACCATGCTACATACAATGTATCAGAAGATTTTATCTTGAAGCATACATTATGGCAAATGCAATTGTATTGGTATTTGACCTCTGTCTAATGCAGCTAAAGAAATATTTAATATTCTTTATAAACTGTTTTTGTATTGTAATAATTTTCGTATTTCTCTAAATATTTTAACGTTCAGGTAGCACCGACAAAACTTCACAACCTCATATGAAAGCTCACAGCTACATGAAGAAAATCCTGCTGGCAGTATGTGTCTTGAATGGTTACTGAGATACCATAATCTATTTATACAACATTACAGAATTAATATTCTCTGCCATTATTTTGACTTATAAAATCCATTTTAAATCGTTGATCTGAATGAATGTCACTAATGTAAAGATTAATTTATCCTGAACAGTTTGCCATTTACAGTTTTTTTCAACACTTATGGTTCCAGAGATATGAATATTTGTTTAAACTGTAAGGTGATTAATTTCACTTTTTAAAGGCTCAAGCCACACCCACTAGAAGTTAAAGGTACACACTCAAGAGCTGTACTGGAGGGGATGAGTTAATGCAATTCATATCTCTTTTTATATATTATATAAGCTAAGCAACAATACATACATTTACTCAGTTCCTGCCTTCTGTTAAACCTCATTCCTCCTCCATAACATGTTTTTGCATGTATCGATCCCACAATTTCCATTTTTTCTGTGTAATTTACTCTTAACTTTTTGTAAAGATCTCACTTCCTGTTCTTTTGTCTGTCACAATATTCAGTCTTTCAAGTATAGTTGGTTTAGATTTTGATTTACGTTTTCTAGCAATTGTTCTTTTTTTTTTTTCTTTTCTTTTTTTTTTTTTTTTTTCAGCCACCAGAATTAAATGTAACAAGGTCTTACTCTCATCATCTTCTTTCGGCTGTTCCCGTTAGGGGTCGCCACAGTGGATCATCTGTTTCCATTTCTTCCTGTCCTCTGCATCTTGCTCTGTCACACCAACCACCTGCATGTCCTCTCTTACCACATCCATAAACCTTATCTTTGGCCTTTGTCTTTTCCTGTTACCTGGTAGCTTCATCCTTAGCATCTTTTTCCCAGTATACTCAGCATCCCTCCTCAGCACATGTCCAAACCAACGTAATCTTGCCTCTCTGGCTTTGTCTCCAAACCTTCCAGCCTGGGCTGACCCAATAATATACTTATTCCTAATCTTGTCCACCCTCGTTATACCCAGTGCAAATTTTAACATCTTTAACTCTGCCACATCCAGCTCAAACTCCTGCCTTTTTGTCAGTGCCACTGTCTCCAACCCGTATAACATAGCTGGTCTCACTACCGTCTTGTAGACCTTCCCTTTAACTCTAACTGGTACTCGTCTGTCACAAATCACTCCTGACTCTCTTCTCCACCCACTCCATCCTGCCTGTACTCTCGTCTTCACCTTTCTTCCACACTCACCAGTACTCTGAACTATTGATCCCAAGTATTTAAACTCCTCCACCTTCGCCACCTCTACTCTTTGCATCCTCACCATTTCTCTATCCTCCCTCTCATTCACCCACATATATTCTGTCTTAGTCCTGCTGACCTTCATTCCTCTTCTCTCTAGAGCATATCTCCATCTCTGCAGGGTCTCCTTCACCTGTTACCTAATCTCACTACAGGTAACAATGTCATCTGCAAACATCATAGTCCACAGGGACTCCTGTCTGATCTCGTCTGTCAACCTATCCATCACCATTGCAAATAAGAAAGGGCTCAGAGCTGATCCTTGATGTAATCCCACCTCCACCTTAAACTCATCCGTCACTCCCACCACAGACCTCACTGCTGTCACACTACCCTCGTACATATCCTGTATCACTCTTACATACTTCTCTGACACTCCCGACTTCCTCCTACAATACCACAACTCCTCTCTAGGCACACTGTCATATGGTTTCTCCAAGTCTACAAAAACACAATGCAACTCCTTCTGACCTTCTCTGTAATTCTCCATCAACACTTTCAGAGCAAACATCGCATCTGTCGTGCTCTTTCCTGGCATGAAACCGTACTGCTGATCACTAATCATCACGTTCCTTCTTAACCTAGCTTCCACTACTCTTTCCCATAACTTCATACTGTTACTGATCAATGTAATCCATCTGTAGTTACTACAGCTTTGCATATCACCCTTATTCTTAAAAATCAGTACCAAAACACTTCTCCATTCCCCAAGCATCCTCTTAATTTCCAGAATTTCATTAAACAATCTGGTTAAAAACTCCACTGCCAGTTCACCTAAACACTTCCATGCTTCCACAGGTATGTCATCTGGACCAACAGCCATTCCATTCTTCATCCTCTTCATAGCTATCCTTACTTCCTCCTTGCTAATCCACTGTACTTCATGATTCACTATCCCCACATCATCCAACCTTCTCTTCCTCTCATTCTCTTCATTCATCAACTCCTCAAAGTACTCTTTCCATCTCCTCAACACACACTCCTCGCTTGGGAGTATGTTTCTCTCATTATCCTTTATCACCTTTACCTGCTGCACATCTTTCCTAGCTCGGTCCCTCTGTCTAGCCAGTCGGTACAGGTCCTTTTCTCCCTCCTTAGTGTCCAACCTTTCATACAACTCTTCATAAGCCTTATCCTTAGCCTTCGCCACCTCTCTCTTTGCCATGCACCTCATCTCCTTACTATGTCTGTGCAATTCAGATCCTGTAACCCAGCTCAAAAAAAATCATTTTCTTAGTTACACCCATTTTCTTGCCAGAGTACTCTGTGGGGAATTTTTGAAGTATGCCAACTCATTACACTCCCAAAACGTATATGTTTTCAGTAACCTCTTTCTTCTCCACCACACCTACAATACTTGCCATTGAGGAAAAATTCTTTGGAATCTGCTTAGGGTACAAAAGTATCTATGTAAGCGCTTTCAGGCAAACATCGTAAATCTTGTAGATTTTGTTGCTTATTTGGGAGCCATACATATATCCTCCAATAGTTTTTGTGAATTTCATATCTAAGCTCTTGTCCCATTCTTTTCTAACCTCTTCTGATTGGTTCCTGTAGATATTGTGCAATATTTTATATTATCCTTCTAGTTATCCCTTTTTTATCAGCAGGTTTCTTTTCTAGACTCAAATAAAACCTGAACCAGTGCAAGTCTTTCATTTAGGATTCCTTTAGGATTTCTCACTAGCCTGTAATCCAAATGGCTTTTTGGCTTCTTCCCTTTCTGTTACCTTTCCTTTCTCTAATTATTTGCTCCAGTGAATTAAAGCCTCCTCTTGTCTATTCTCTGTACCCCTAATTGTAGCCATCCCTACTGGTAGAAACTCCTTTCTTCATTCCTGTGTAGGCTTAGATGTTCTTCGTGTTTCACTGTTGCAGTCGTCACTTTTGGGTTATCTGCTTGTAGTAGCCCTCAGTCGGCCTGATTAACAAAGTCTTGGGTCCTGCGTCAGTTGCTGTCCCTTCTTCCATGACGTCAGGTCGTCAGGGGTTTAAAACATGCAGCCAATGCCATTACATCAGTCTTTCTTGCCGTGCGGTGCCCGAAGCAGAAGCAGTTAGCAAGTGCTGGTCAGCAGACTTCTGAAATTTTCGTTTTAGAGATTCAGAAACGAAGTCTTCAACTAAAGCTAAGTACACTGTTGGGGAAACTTTTTTTCTTGCTCCTTCCCGATGTCAGTAAAAGTTAATAATTGCATTACTTGTGGAAAGCAAATACCTCATAAAGATTTTCATTCTTACTGTATTCCTTGCCTGGGCCCTGACCACAACGTACCGTGCTGTCAATTTTGTGCTTTATTTAATCAGCGCACTTTCCGTCATCTGTATATTTTTGCCTCAAAATATTTTGGTTCTTGGTTTAATAATCCAGAAATGTCGTCGGATAGCCATCCAACTACCAAGATTCCGAAAAAACGCAAGGATAAAGACAGAGACAGGCCGCCGAGGTCCAAAGCTGCCAACGACGCTTCTAAGCCAGACGCCAGTTCGCCGGTACTCAGTGAGGCACTTTCACAGCCCCTGATACCCGCTACGTCTGATTCACAGGCCTCTACTGAGACCCATTCGGAGTCAAGTATGCAGCGAGATGCTTCAATTATGGAACCTGCGGATGTCTCTACCTTGGATGGGTCCGGAGCCGCTGTGCAGGGACCGACTTCTGAGGGTGTATTCATGCCTACGGACTTGCTTATTAAACCGAAGCCTCCTTCTTCTTTTAGGCCTAAATCTCGAACCATGCATAAAAAAACGACTCCCAGGCCTCATGCTCAGGCCTCTATGCCTAAAAAACAAATTATAAGAATGGCTGAAGATCTTATAACTCTAATTAGTGGAAGCCAGCCTCCCCCTTCTAAGAGACCTAGGACTGAAGTTGTTTATCAATCTTCTGACCAAGATTCTGATTTTTCCGATTCTTCTGATGATCTGGATTTGCCCTTATCTACTTATGAGGATTCTGATGCAGAGGACTCATTCCCTCTGCTTCCCCTCCAGACAATTTTTCTTTTGGTGAAACCTTATACTCTAAGGGAGCATTTCTACTCAGAAAACCAGGCTTTTTCTGATTCAAAATAGAGGCTTAGGGATTTCTTACTCCTACCTCAGCATAGGCCTTTAGCTATTCCTCCAGTACTAGACATTGTTGATGATGCTTTTTCGGAATCTAGTTTGGCCCCTGATTCCTTGCCTCCTGCTCCCAGAAAACCTGACCGATATTAGAGTTCCTGATTCACACAAGTTCCTTTTTAAAAATCCTATTGCGGATCCAGAGATTATTTCACAGGGACCCAAGGGCATTAAGGCTTCTACTGCTAAAATTCCTACCACTTCTAATAGAGACTCCTGGGTGCTGGATAGATGGGGTAAGAAGGTTTAGACTTCTGCAACCTTGGCCATTGGGGCTTTAAACTGTCAGTTTCATATGTTAAAGTATTAACAACATGTTATTGGATTACATAAACAGAAAATGATGATTCCTGACTGTGCGGAAAATAAAGACTTGCAGGATTTAATGCATTCTGCTGAACAAGTTGGAAAACATACTTTGCAATGTGGATTTGATTCTTTAGAGGCCTCTTGCAGGGCTGCTGTTAATGGTTTTGTGCTCAGAAGGCATGCTTGGCTTAAGGAGCAATCTTGACCTGATCATGTTAAAGCTAAATTGTTGGTTTCTCCCTTAAATCAGGACTGCCTGTTTGGCAACAAGGCTGAGGAAGTTATTAAAAAGATGGAAGATAAAGCTAAATCTGTGCAAACTGTTAAAGATTTCTTACATGTTCAGCCTCCTAGATTTAGTAGGCACTGGCCCTCTAAGAATTGGTCCTTTCCAGCTTCTTCAAGGTCTTCTCAAGCCTAATCCAGACATAGTAGAAACTCCAGGTTTCAGTCCCAGGGGAGACACAAGACTAAGCAGTGGGGGTTTCCGCACCCAAATCAGGGAGTAGTAAGACTCCTCTCTATGGAAAATAGTCTCTATGACATGCTTCTAAAACTTCCAAGCACTTCCCAACTGAATGCTTCTTTAGGTAGAAAGATTGGTCTGCAGGCCAAAAATGGGGAACTCATTACCCAGGACAAATGGGTTTTAAATATAGTGTCCCAAGAATACAGATTTCACTTCCACACCTTACAACACCAAGCGGGTGGCCAGATCTATCCCCAAATCAGTGGGCAGAGGCCCAAAATCAAGTACTGTCTCTGAGCATGGGGGCCATTCAGTTGGTAACAGAAGAGGAAAAGGGACAAGGGTTCTATTTGAGACACTTCCTGGTACCCAGAAAAGGCAATACATGGCGTCCTATCCTGGACCTTTCTACTGTAAATACATTTTTGGTGATTCCAAAATTCAAGATGCTGACTCTTCACCAGCTACTTCCTATGCTAGGCAAAGATGCATGGTTGGCAACACTGGACTTAGGGATGTGCAGGTATGCTTCTTTTATCAGGGAGTCTTGCAGAAAATACCTATGCTTCAAAGCAGGCAACATGTACCATCAGTTCTCTGCACTGCCCTTTGGCTTATCTACTGCGCCCAGGGTATTCACAAAGTGCCTAACTCCGGTTATTGCATTCTGCAGGCAAAGAAATATTCAAATATACCCATATCTGGACGATTGTCTATTTCAGGCAGAAAGCCAGGACATACTTTTGAATCATCTGGCCTTTGTTCAAAGGGTACTGACTTGTCTGGGGTACACCATAAACGAAAAGAAATCACAACTGGTACCCTGTCAACAAATTATATTCCTGGGAGCAAGCTTGAATACAACTTCCCAGATGGCTTTCCTCACGCCAGAGAAACTGATTCATTTGACAACCTACTTCAAACAAGTAGCCACAAAACCCCCAGTTATCTACAAGGCAAATGCTGCAAGTCTTTGGGTTCATGGCCTCCTGCATTCTTCTAATTCCATATGCAAGGCTGCATATGAGGAAACTGCAATGGTATCTCAAAAGCCTATGGGGTCAACATTCACAGGATCTAGAGGCAATGATTGCTATCATACCTTGCCTACGCCTAGAGTTCCTTTGGTGGGCAGAGGCCTGCCATCAAAACAGGGGACTACCATTCGCACTACCCCCTGCCGCCCAAACTTTAACAACAGACGCATCAGACTATGCATGGGGAGCCCACCTGGCAGAGAAGTGCATTCAGGGCAAATGGAACCCAAGTCAAATGCACCTGCATATCAATCAAAAAGAAATGTTAGCTGTACAGAATGCTCTGACAGCCTTCAAGGACCACATTCTTCCAGGACAATTAATTATAAAGATAGACAACACCACTGTTATGTGGTACATAAACAAGCGGGGGGGGGGGGGTACACATTCTTACCCCCTCTGTAGACTAGCCATGGCATTGTGGAACACAGCCCTGAGCTATCAAGTACATTTACAAGCTAAATACATTGGCAGACAAACTAAGCAGAAACCTCATGGACACATACGAGTGGAGACTGGAACCAAGGATTTTCAACATGTTGACAAGCAAATGGGGGAGCCCAGATATAGACCTGTTTGCCTCCCCCCAAAACTATCAGTTGGACAAATTCTGCACAAGGACTCCCCAGAAACAAGCTTGAAAAGTGGATGCTCTGTCCTTCAGCTGGAAAAACCTATTGGTTTATACCTTTCTTCCTCTGCCTCTGCTCATCAAACAAGACAAACCAAAGATGATTTTGATTGTACCAGACTGGCCACGCCAACACTGGTACCCTCGGATATCATTTTAGAGGCAAGGAGGTCTAGTACCAGGAAAAAAAATGGAAAAGATTCTGTGCCTGGAACCAATCTCAAGGGTTGAGCACAACTGTGCCCAATTTACCTCTGATCTTACAGTACGTAACTGAGATGCTTCATAAGGGCCTGTCTTTCTCCTCCATCAAAATTCACGCCTCCGCCATCTCAGCTCATTGTACCACAGAGCCACCCCTCTTCTCTCATCCACTGCTTAAGCAGTTCCTCAGAGGTTCCAAAAATCTACGACCATCCAAGAGAACTCCAACTCCAGCCTGGGACCTCAACTTTGTATTGGAAAAGCTCACCTTTCCTCCTTTCGAGCCAGCTGCCACTGTGGACTTAAAATTCCTTTCTTGGAAACAGCTTTCCTTTTAGCAATCACTTTAGCAAGAAGGGTATCTGAATTACAGGCCCTCATGGCCATGGAGCCTTTCATCATCTTTCATGCAGATAGGGTGTGCCTCAGGACCAGTCCCTCTTTCATGCCCAAGGTGGTATACAGTGTGGATCTTAATCAGTCCATACATTTGCCAACCTTCTTTCCTAATCCACAGAACAAAGGGGAATGGATTTTGCACTCCTTAGACGTGCACAGACAACTTAGATTCTACTTGGACAGAACTAAACCTCAAAGGAAATCTGATCAACTGCTGGTGGCATTTGCTGCAGGGGCAGAGGGGAAGGCTATTTCAAAGCAAACCATTTCCAAATGAATAGGCCATTGCATTCATTTTTGCTACAAACACCATGGAAAACCTATCCCACAGGGGATCAGACCCCACTCTACCAGGGCTGCATCTACCTCTACAGCCTTTCTCAGAGACGTCCCTACCAGGGACATCCTAGAAGCTGCTACTTGGAGTTCTGTACCTACTTTCACCAAGCATTACCATCTGCCAATTTTCTCTAAATCCAGAGCTGGCTTTGCCACTACAGTCTTGCAGGGCCTTTTTTAGCTGGTCCTAATTCTATTTAAATGCCTCCTCCCATCCTTAGCTTTGGGCATCTACCCAAAAGTGATGACTGCAACAGTGAAACACGAAGAACATAGTACAGTTGTGTACACTTACCGTAACTGTAGATGTTTGAGTGTATTCACTGTTGCAGTCCTGGTTACCCTCCCTCCAGCCCCCTTCATTTTCTTTTTTGGATATACCTCTACTTTCCTTTACTGTCTTCAAAAGCTTTTTGGTGTATTTGCTTTTTTTGTTAGAGGTATAGCCTTGTATATTTATAAATTTATTTGCTTCCCATTAAGGGGGCACCTGTCATCTGGGGCAAGAAAAACTGATGTAATGGTGTCGGCTGCATGTGTTATACCCCTGACGACCTGACATCATGGAAGAAGGGACAGCAACAGACGCAGGACCCAAGACTTTGTTAATCAGGCCGACTGAGGGCTACTGCAAGCAGATAACCCAAAGTGATGACTGCAACAGTGAATACACTCTAACATCTACATTTATGGTAAGTGTACACAACTTTACTTTCTTAGTATACTTTCTGCTACATTATGAACTTAATATCTGATGTCAATCTTCACATATTCCATGACAGTGGGTTCGGTTCTGAACCGCCTCTGCTGTTATTCCAGTTCACGCATACCAAAAACTCTTTAGCTTAGCCCTACCCATAATGCTCTTCACCATATTGCCTCAGATCTCGTTTGCCGCTTCAAGTGCTAGATGTGTCACCTATAAGCTCTTGAGTAAAGCAGTTTAATTTCTCCAAATTACTTCTTTTTGCTTCTTTCCCTTTACCCTTTGGGCATCTCTTCCTCACCATCGTTGTACGCATAGTTCTTGCTAACTATAAAAAACATATATATATATATATATATATATATATATATATATATATATATATATATATATATATATATATATATATATATATATATGTCATTTAATATAGTTCTGTTTTTTATTTCTCTGACTAGTCCTTATAGACTCCTTGTGTGCGTGTGTTTCTAAGTTATGGCAGACAAGCCAGCTAAAGGCATCTCCGGTTTTAAGAGGTGTTTTAAGTGTGATAGGAAAATGCCCAATTCGGATGGGCATACTTTGTGTTTATTGTCTTGGGGCTGTACACTTACAGGAAGACTGTGCTATATGTCATGATTTTAGCCATAGGGCACTAGTCAACCATAAGAATAAGCTTATTCTAAAAGGTCTTTTGAAATCAGAATTTGAAGAGTCACTTTCAGGATCCAGAACGGAGGCTAAGTTCACCTTCCACTTCTTCCTCTTCCTCTACTAAAAAGGAGATGTCAAAGAAGTGATCTTATCCAGTTCCGACTGTTTCCTCAGAACCATCTTCAAAAATGTCTAAACCTTCTGTGGTTCCGACAGCATCCTGGGAACAGACACCTCAATCGTTGATGCCATCTTCTGCACAACAGAGTTCTTCTACGCCGACTACAATAGCGGTTCCTCTGAAGCCCAGGAACTGAAGGAGTTGCCCTTAAGTACCTTGCCACAGACCCAGTATTCTCCTTCGGTAGATCCCTTTGCGGATCTTCTTCCAAGCCCCTTCTTGGAGAGGCATCCTGCCAGGTCTCCCTCCATTTCCTCTGGCCAATCCAACAGAATCTGATATAGTGAGGATGGTGAACCAGCTCTTTGCATGAGTGGATTGCCTTTGGCTTCATTTCCTAGTTCCATTGCCGCTGGAACAGAGTCCATGTCCACCCTGATGCTGCTTCTTCCTCCTCCAAATTCCACTGAGACTTCAGAGCCTCTGGTGCCGACAGTTCTGGTATTGACTGCTTTGGTGCAAGTAAGAGTTCCTTCTCTGGCACTATTCGCTACCTACCCTGAGTGTCTCAGGTGTGTAGTATGTGGACACCTCCCGTGAGCATAGCTACTTTGTGGGTTCTGGTGGGATGGTTTCATCTTTAGTTTTTTTGGAGCTGTCCATGCCCCTTGGTGCCTCTGTATTTGTGAGTTCGACCTCAAAGGAATCCTCCTTGGTGCAGGGTGGGAGCACACTTCTGGGCACCCATCCCTCTATGGGGGGGGGCCTGCCTTCCAGGCCATGGAGAGGACATTGTCCATTGCGGCAGTCAGTCTTTACCTATCCTGTCGACATTTGGCCTTTCGCTTCGATCAGCGCTTCCTCCAGCCTTTTCCTTGGGACATAGGGTACAGAATGCTCAATATTAACCACTGTGGTTATGTCCTCTTTGGATAGCTCTCCAGAACACCCCACTGAAGAGATTCCTGTGAAGAAATAGTGCAAGAAAAAGCACTTGGGCTCCCCTGAGGAGTCGTTCACAGAAGATACTTATTTTGATGAAGGGGAAGGTTCCCCCAAGTCTCCCCCTGATGATGTTTCCTTCAGGGACATCCTAGAAATCCTGAAACAGAGGGGTGGGTGCACTTCCATCCAACTTTCCTCAAAGGAATCGGTACATCTTGAGGCTTTCCCTGTCCAACCCTCTACCTCTTGGATTTCCTTGGATTTCTCTGCCCGCTGATTATCTCATCAAGCTGATCACTCAGCGGGCATGGAAGTTGCCTGATGCTATCGAACTGATTCCTAAGAGACCAGACTGTCCCTCATGATCGATCACACTGTGCTAAGGGAATTCCAGTAGACACCATGGTGGTAATGGCAGCCACGAAGAAGGAACTTGCTGAAGAAAGTCCTACTATCCGTCACCCTAATCAGGCATCTAGGACTGTGGCTAGATTTAGGAAGCGTGTAGACGCTTCACTGACCTTTGCACTTAGGTCCTTGAATTCATAGCACAATTTACCATATTGCAAAGGGATCTGATAAAAGAACTTTCAGATACCCTTTCACGAGCAGTAGCTGAAGGAGTTTGAGAGTAAGCAACTTCTCAGCTCGGAACCCTAGAATTGATATACAACTCGTCCATGAGACTGATTGCACATGCGGCCAGTGGCACGATGAGAGCTGCAGGTTGGCGTGTAGCCATCAGTAGACTCTTCTGGATGCACTTGTGTGAGTTTGCGGAGCCATTTAAGTCTTCTTTCGTTAACGGTCCATTTTGAAGCAACATTCCTATTTGGTCCCAAAGTTATGGAGAATTTAGCCACATGTGAGAAAGACGGCAAGACTCTCTCTGCTGTAGGCATATGCTTTTCCACTCCTCAGTAGCCTTATTCCAGGAACCAGCAGAGCGGGAGGCTGTGGTTTAAAAAGTCCAAAGGGCTTTTCCAGGACTCGCATGGCAATGACTTCTCCCTGGGCAGAGGGGGAGGTAATAAATGGAAGACGCTGAGGAAGAGGCAGAGGTGGCCTGCAAAATCAGGGTTCCAGGGACTCCTTCCCTGGGAACTCCTATCAACACTACTGAAAGCAGGGCCAATTGCCATCCTCTGGAGGCAGTCGGGGGGTGATTATCCCTGCATCAACATGCCTAGCTAAGGTTAACAAAGGATCTTTGGATGCAGAGGATTATACAGTGTTACCTTTCTAGTTCAACCAAAGCCTACGACCAAAATCCTTGATATTCCACCCAGTCACAGGAAAGCAGCAGTCTTAGAAGTTCAGAAACTGCTCGACAAAAGTCATCCAAACAGTCCCTCCTGATGAAATAGTATCCAGAATTTACTCAAGGTTCTTTAGTGCCAGAGAGGACAGGGGGACTGAAGGCCAGTCTTGGATCTCCGCAGGAAATCAGTTCGGCAAACCAAATTTCGGATGGTCATAGTTTAATCGATCCTGCCCTTTTTGGAGAAGGATGATTGGATGTGCTTTTCCTCCTCTGCCTCTCATCCCCAAGGTACTCTTCAGGGTCAGACAAGAGAAGCCAAAAATGATTCTGATTGCCCCAGACTGGCCCCGCCAGCACTGGTACCCAATCCTAAAGAGCTTGTCCCAATGCCCAGCTTGGACACTACCTCAAGTACCTCACTTATTGACTCAACAAGACAGTCAGATACTGCACAGCCAACTCGGGACCCTAAACCTGGCAGCATGGCGAATAATGTAGCCATTCAAGACACACTTCTTTCTAAAGCAGTTATGGATGTTATTTTGGAGGCCAGGAGGCCTAGCACCAGAAAATCTTATGCAGAAAAATGGAAAAGATTCTGTGCTTGGAACCAGGCACAAGGTATTGACACGAATGTTCCAAATATTCCTCAGATTTAGCGATACTTAACTGAGATGCTGGATAAAGGCCTTTCCTTTTCATCCATTAAAATTCATGCCTCTGCCATTTCAGCTCACTACAATACAGAACCACCTATTTTTTCTCATCCATTAGTAAGGCAGTACCTCAGAGGGGCCAAAAACATAAGACCCCAAAGGAGAGCACCAATACCTGCATGGGACCTCAACTATGTCTTGGAAAAACTTACACTGTCTCCCTTTGAGCCAGCCTCTGCAGCTGATATAAAATTCTTATCCTGGAAAACAGCTCTGCTCCTAGCAATAACCTCCACTAGACGAGTCTCAGAGTTACAGGCACTCATGGCTGTGGAACCTTTCATCATTTTCCATCCTGATAGGGTTTCTCTGAGGACAAACCCTACATTTATGCCTAAGGTATTGACCAGTGTGGCCCTTAACCAAACAATTCACTTGCCTACCTTTTACCCGAACCCACAGAATAAGGGTGAGAGACTTCTGCGTTCTTTGGACATTCACAGACAGCCACGCTTCTAATTAGACAGAACCAAAGCTTTCAGAAAGACTGAACAGCTTCTAGTAGCATATGCTGCAGGATCACAAGGAAAAGCCTATCTCAAAGCAGACTATTTCCAAGTGGATAGGCCACTGCATTCATTTCTGCTATTCACGGCATGGCAAATCAGTACCTAGGGGCATTAGGCCACATTCCACCAGAGCAGCAGCCACTTCATCAGCCTTCCTCAGAGGAGTACCAACCAAAGACATCTTAGAGGCTGCAACTTGGAGTTCAGTGCATACTTTTACAAAGCACTACCACTTACCTCTCTATTCTAAATTCAGGGCAGGCTTTACCACTGCAGTTCTGCAGGGCCTGATAGCCTCTCCTAATCCTATTTAACTCCAGCCTCCCAACCATAGCTTTGGGATTCAACCCAATTGTAATGACTGCAACAGTGAAACACGATGAACATAGTACATTTGTGTACCTACCATAAATGTAGATGTTCGAGTGTATTCGCTGTTGCAGTCCAGGTTACCCTCCCTCCATCCCCCTTTTCCTTGTTGGGACTTGTCTGTACTTCTCTATTCTATGCAACCTATGTGGTGTATTTGCTTGTAGATCAAGGAAAAGTTGTTTTTTGGTTATGCATGCTTTTTGGCATTAGTGAGCCTACCATTTTAGGGGCACCTTACATCTGGGGCAAGAAAAACTGAAGAAAATGGCGTTTGCTGCATCTTTTATACCCCTGGTGCACTGACGTCAGGGAGGAGGCGACAGCAACCGACGCCAGACCTAGACGTTGAAACTCTGACTGACTGCGGATAGCCTGCCAGCAGGATAACCCAATTGTAATGACTGCAACAGTGAATACACTCGAACATCTACATTTATGGTAGGTACACAACTGTACTTTTTATCAAGTACAAAATAAAGCCAACTTTTCTTCAGTACCATACCAATTACAGGCTTTAATTTCTGAGTCCTTTATTTTCTTTGTCAATGGGTCTAAATGTAATTTAAATAAAGTTTAAAGCGAACACCTTGCCTGGTTCTTCTGTTCACACACAACTTGTCACAGAGGAGCCCACCCATTTTAATTTTTACCTCTGATCCCTCATGTAGCCTCCTAATTGGAATGCTGATCCTTCCATTACCCTACTTATAAAATGCCAGCTTATACTGTCAAATGCTTTCTGTGCATTAAGACCTACCAACAACAGTGGTATTTTCTTACATTCCATTTCCCTCTAGATAAACCCTGTTCTATTAATGTTAAATGCTTGCCTCCCCTCCATAAAACCACACAGATCCATATCTCTCAATTTTGGCTACACCTTTGCCATTCTTTTAGCTGTTATGGACATAAACACTTTATAATCATGGTTTAAAATTGTAATGGGCTTATATAAAACTGGGTCTGATGGGTCTTTATCAGTTTTAGGTATTACAGCCACCACACCTTTCTTCCAGGATGTTGGTGCTTCCCCTCCTTTTTAAAATACTGTTAAGAAAAACCTTCCAGACCTTTGTCACTTTCTTCCCTCCAAGCATCCAAACTTCCACAGGAAAATTCTCTATTTCTGAAGACTTTCATGCAGATTAATTACATATCACCATTTTTATGTCCTCTCCTCCTATTTTAACTGTTAATTGTTGAACCTCATGTACCTCTAACCTTGGCATATTTAAGTCTTTGACAAATATTTCCATTTGTGGTCTTTCTTGATTTCCACATTTCTCTGTTTTTGTTTTCAAATTTTCATAAAGTTTCCACAATATCTCTAATACTTCTACAGGATCTTGGTTGTTTTTCTTGTTACAGGCTCCCTAAGTTTAACAACAAACCTTTCTACTTTCTGTAGCCCAAGTCATTGTGCCAACATTTTTTGTGCTGTGGAGTTATCAAAAAGCAGTTGCTTAACTGCAGTCTTTCTAAACTATTGTATATTATCCAGGTACTCCCTTTTGTCTTCATCACTCTGTAATTCCTCTGCCTCCTCTTCTTCCACGTTTGTCAGCCCATCTAAAGAATTCTTATTTCTTGACCAGATCTCTTTTTCTTTTATTTCTACTCCATTTTTAAACTCTACTTTTATTTTATCCCACTCACTAGCTATAACTTTTGGAATATTTTCTATCTTTCCTAATAACTCCCAGATAATTTCCACTACCCATTCCTCTCTTAACAGGTAAGTAGGTAGGTGCCAGTGTCTCATCTTTAAATATTCTAGCCCAATTGTTGCACCTTGGGGAATAACATGTAAATTCTCCGAGTTCCTTTTACTGAATTCCTGTCTTTCATATAAAATATTTTCAAAATGTATTTAGAAACCTACCCTCTTTTTGTTATATTTTCCATTCTAGTCCCCCAGGTAAGTCCTCATTGTTGCAAATCAAAGTCCAGTCCCCACATATTCCCTGCTGAAAGCTAACTATTTCTCCCAAAATTTTTAAGTTCTAAAAATAGCAGTTTTAGTTGAAATATAATTACATGCCAGTGTAAACCTCATCCCTTGCCAGTAGCCCCTTACTACTACAAGTCTGTCATTATTATTTGCCCCCCATCTTCTATCACTACTGAAGCTCCCCTAGCATTTAACGTATGTACTCCTTTTTTAACACTTTGCATTTCTTAATACAAGTACTCTTTCCCTTTTGTCTGTACGTGTGAGACCATCCACATTCTAAGATACTTTTTGTTTTTGTTATAGTTGAAAAAAAGGTTAAGTACCACCTGTTCTATCATTGCAGAAATTTTCAGGCATCACAAGGATTGTGAACTGTTTGGCCTTTTAGTTTTGCATTAGAAGATGTTCCACTATCCTTTCTTCTTCATTTTGCAACCATTGTTTTGGGAGCTGCAAATAAATTGTGTGTGTGTGTGTGTGTGTGTGTGTGTGTGTGTGTGTGTGTGTGTGTGTGTGTGTGTGTGTGTTTTGGGGGAGTTCACTACAACTTTTGTCTACTTCTAAAAGATAGCAGTCAACACAACTTTTTTATAAATGAATAGCAGATCTATTACAATGAGACTGCATGCTTTGGTCAGTTCTGTGCCTATATTATCAGACCGTGTGTTAGTTCAAATAAATTATTTTAGTCAATGTACTTTCACAAAACAGCATTCCATCCACTGACGGCCTAATAATGCATAATCAGTTTAGCAATTCTAATGCAAGCTTGTATTTTCTGTGAAAGTAAGTAGAAACGAGCGTGTTTTGAAAACAGAACAGTTAAAGCTATAAAGCATCAATGTTTCAGTAATCAATGTACACGAAAACTGCAACAGTTCATCCAAACTATAGTAGTGTTTCAAGTAATATGTTAGAATATCAGCAAAGTTTCCATGTGGAATTTGATGCAGTACTGATTGCCCAGTTTTACTAGGAAGCAAAGTTAATAATTCTCCGAGGCAAAAAATGTGAACAATTTAAGGAAAAAAATTTGGACCTTGTATGATGTAACCACTTTTCATGTCTTTTTGTAAAGGCAGCAGTGTCACAAAATACCAAAAGTGATTAGAAACTGCATTATTTTCATACATCAGGAATATGTTAACCCTTTATATGTGATGGTCAGTACTTGCTCTTGTTAACCACTTCATTGGCTTTTTATTAAGAACATTTTATTCAGTTATTTTTGCTGTGGCAGTGTGTGCTTTGATCCATGCATTTATGAAACTTGAAGGAAAGGCTTCCTTTGACAGGGCTTGCTTTGTTTTCTTCCTCCTTGTATTTTGTTTTTATCTGCAGCCTTGGGACTGTTCCAGTATTTACTGCAAGAGACTTCAAGAATTAAAATGGAAAACTAGCCACTGTAATGTTGAGGCTTCATTGTGTAGCTCTGTAGGGCTTCCTGCCCACCTGATGCCTTTTTGGAATGTTGCCACAGTGACTGCTTTTCTTAATTCCTAGAGGCTCATGATGCATCTTTTATCAGTGGTAAAGTCTATTGAGGTAGCTGTGAATTTGAATATTGGGTGACAGGATGAAATTGTAAGGCATGTATAGGTGCCACCCATTTTATGCTCCATCTTGAGAGCTGTGGCAAAATGAGTGACAACACTGTTTAAAACTGCTGAAAGCTGGAATCTAGATATCTACCGGTGTCTAGTCCTATGACATGGATCCACTGCAAGAGATGTCTTCAGAGAGTTGACATTAACCACTGATCATTTTATCAAGACTCATTAGCATACATTGAAACGGATGTACTTTATATAATCGTTAATCCACTTACTCAAAATTTATAATGTCGAGACCACTTTATCAAAACAAAATATTATTGACACCTGGAACATTGCAGTTTCACTCTGGGGAAACTAACTACTTGTCCACCAACACAGAAAAGGCAAACTGAAGCAAATCAAACCCACCTATGTGGGGGGCTGTATCCCCATACATCCCTCTAACTAAATATACCAACTCCAAGATCGCACTATAGTGGAGAAAAGGGCAAAGTTCACCATGGTGGCCCAGTGGTTAGTTTCCCAGAGTGAAACTGCGATGTTCCGGGTGTTCTGTAATATTTAGTTTCAATAAAGTGGTGTCTACTTTATGAATTTCGAGTAAGTGATTTTACGATTATCAAAAGTAGATCCACAAACATATTGTTACACAATCATCTCTTATGCTCTCTTACACTGTCTGCCATTCTGTTATAAGAAAATTATATACGTATTCCTAGAGAAAGGTCTAAAGACTATCTGATCTTGAGTTCCAAACATTCTCTTATGAGTAGCAGACTTCCTTTTTTCTAGCTACTGTATTTAACCTTACCAATATATATTTTGTTTTTTTTTTTTTCTTAAGAAAACATCTTAGTTGATACTATGTATGTACAGCATAACGTATTTGTATCAGAAAGCTATTCCAGTCACCTCATTAAGTAACTAACACAGTATTTGGAATTCTGTTCATTTTGTTCTACAAGAGTCTTCCTCCATAAAAAAAGCTGGCAAGGTGGTGTGAGGGCACTTGCCCTGTTAGTAGGTCTTTAAAGGAAATGCAGTGGTAGATGTACAGCTATCCAGTCACAGTTCCTGTTGACTGTTTTGCTTTTGTCTTGCATGGCGTATATAATTTTGTTTACCTATGTGAAATTTGTTAGGGTGATTATTAGGTGCCTCTAGTTTACTCACTGAAGGAATGAAGAAGCATGGGGAACACTTCTAGCTATATGGACAGGTATATTACACTGGGAAAAATAAAGATGGAATCTGGCAGTGCCACCTATGTGAACAAGTACATTACATTGGGAAAATGAAGATGGTACTGGGCACTCTGCCAGTTGTTTGAACAAGTATAATACACTGGGAAAATGATGGCATTGGGCACTGTACCAGGTATGTGAACAGGTATATTACATTGGGAAAATGAAGATGGCATTGAGCGCTGTGCCAGCTATGTGGACAGGTATATTACACTGGGACAATGAAGATGCCATCGGGCACGTTGCTAACTATGTGGATAGGTATATTATTCTAGGAAAAATGATTGCATCAGACAGTCTGCCGGCTATGTGGACAGGTATATTACACTGGGAAAGTGAAGATGGCATTGAGTACTCTGCCAGTTATGTGAACATTCTGGGGAAAATGAAGGTGGCATCAGGCACTGTGCCAGTTGTATGAACAGGTACAGTAGATATAAAAAGTGTACACATCCCTGTTAAAATGCCAGGTTTTTGTGATATAAAAAAATAAGACCACAAAAAATCATTTTGAAACCTTTCCCACCTTTAATGTGACCTTTTAAACCTGTACAGTCTAATTGAAAAACAAATATGTTAGGGTAAAAACTAAACGTACAATAAGCTGGTTGCATAAGTGTGCACACCCTTAAATTAATACTTTGTTGAAGCACCTTTCGATTTATTTACAGCGTTTGGTCTTCTTGGGTAGGAGTTTATCAGCATGGCACATTTTGACTTGGCAGTATTTGCCCACTCTTCCTTGCAAAAGTACTCCAAATCTGTCAGATTGCGATGACATCTCTTGTGCACAGCCCTCTTCAGGTCACCCCACAGATTTTCTATTGGATTTAGGTCTGGACTCTGGCTGGGCCATTCCAAAACTTTAATTTTCTTCTGGTGAAGCCATTCTTTTGTTGATTTGGATGTATGTTTGGGGTCATTGTCGTGTTGAAAGGTGAAATTCCTCTTCATCTTCAGCTTTCTAGCAGACGCCTGAAGGTTTTGGGCCAAAAGTGACTGGTATTTGGAACTGTTCATAATTCCCTCCACCTTGACTAAAGCCCCAGTTCCAGCTGAAGAAAAGCAACCCCAAAGCATGATACTGCCACCACCATGCTTCACCGTGGGAATGGTAATCTTTTGGTGACGTGAAGTGTTGTTTTTGTGCCAAACGTACCTCTTGGAATTGTGGCCAAAAAGTTCAACCTTGGTCTCATCAGACCATAACACATTTTCCCAAGTACTTTTGGGAGACTTGATGTATTGTTTTGCAAATTTCAGTTGGGCCTGGCTGTTTTTCTGTGTAAGAAACGGCTTCCGTCTTGCAACCCTACCCCATAGTCCAGACATATGGAGAATACGGGAGATTGTTGTCACATGTAGTGCACAACCAGTACTTGCCAGAAATTCCTGCAGCTCTTTCAGTGTTGCTGTAGGTCTCTTGGCAGCCTCCCAGGCCAGTTTTCGTCTTGTCTTTTCATCAATTTTGGAGGGACGTCCAGTTCTTTGCAACATCACTGTTGTCCCATATTTTCTCCACTTTTTGATGACCGTCTTCACTGTGTTCCATGGTATATCCAGTGCTGTGGAAACTTTTTTTTTTTTTTTTTTTTATCCTTCTCCTGACTGATACCTTTCAACAGTGAGATCCCTTTGATGCTTTGTAAGCTGCCTGCGAACCATGGCCTTTGCTGTAGCAGGCAACTGAGTAAATGTCAGGAAAATCTACTAGGACAGCTGAACTTTATTTGTGGTTAATCAGAGTCTCTTTAATTGATGGCAGGTGTGTACCCAAGAAGACTGAACGCTGTAATTATATCAAAAGGTGCTTCAACAAAGTATTAGTTTAAGGATGTGCACATTTATGCAACCAGCTTATTGTACATTTTTTATTTTTTATATTTGTCCCCCAACAGATTTGTTTGTTTTTCAATTGAATTGTACAGGTTATAAGTCACATTAAAGGTGGGAAAAATTGTGGAATTATTTATTGTGGTCTCATTTTTTTTATATCACAAAAACCTGGCATTTTAACAGGGGTGTGTACACTTTTTATATCCACTGTATATTACATAGGGGAAAAGAAAACTGCGTTGGGTTCCCTCTCAGCTGTGTTAACAGGCACATTACACTGTCATATGAAAAGCTCACATGTGAGTTCTACTGCCTGTGCACCAGGGCAGCTTTGTTAATATTACAATGAACAGACATGCCATGACATAGTGAATGTAACACAACGTCCCATTTTTTTATTTTTTTAATGTTCTGTTTTTCAGATATGTACAGTAGTGACTGTACTATTAAATCAATGCACTGAAATTGTTGGACTAGTTAAAATGGCATGAAGAGTATAATTTGCTCAAAAGAACATGAACATATGGTCTGCAGTATTAGTTAACCATTTTAATTAATGTGTAATTTACATTTTCCTTGGTGTAGTCTCCCTTCATGCCCACAGTATTGTTCTAGAGGTAAGTAGCAGTGAATGTATTTTTTATTTAGATGAATTGTCAAATGTGTTTGGAAGGTAGAAGCATCTTTTATGGTTAAAAATGGTGTAGTGGGAAATTGTATGCTAGTTCGTGAATCTCTTCTCTGGCGCTGTAAAATGTTAAGGACTGATTGTTATGTAGTTTTTCACATCTACCAGGATGACTGCTTTTAACAGCAGATGCTCTGGTATCAACAGAAATTGAAAGTCGGAATTTTACCTGAAGCAATGAGTAACACAGAAATCTTTTAGAAGTATGTGAACACACAGGCTGGGATGAAAATGTCTCCACCCCCAACCCCCATTGTGGTAGTTTTGGCCAGAAGGTCCTAACTGGTTCTTGTAGGAACATATTCTGTAATGCTACCTGATAGTTTCCTTCACCTTAAGATTGAGTCTGATCTGATGTACTTTACTGATTGGTATTTAACTTTTTTCCCCTCCTACATGTTGTAGGTAATGTACAGTGTATTGCATACCACACATCCACCTGCATTGTCTGATGTAAAAATTATGTAGTACTATGTTAGCTTCCTCAGCTAACCATTGTTACCTCTGCTTCCAGAGATGTTGGTATCATTCCGTGGACGAAGTTTAAAAGGTGAAGAGGTCACTATACCTAAAGGATATGTTGGTCTGGTTTTGAAAGAGGATCATAAGCCATATTCTGAAGAGGAGGTAGGTGATACTTTAACACATGTGATCATCGGAGTTTAAAAAAAAGGAGAATTATTCTGCAGCTTCATCCAAAGTTTGAGATGTCTGCAGCATTTTATTTGCTTATCTTTATGATTAGAAACAGCCGTGTCATCAGATTTCAAGAAAATGGTTGCATACATAGACAAACAAAATGCAATGCATGGATAGATAATGATAACAGAAGAGGAAATGTGTTTTGCAGTTTTGCATACAACATTCCATTTCAGTGTTTTGCACAGACTCTTAATCCTCAGATGAGGTTATCCAGGAGCATGCATCTTTCCAAGACTGGTTTGGAAATACCATTGCCAAATAGTAAATCTACCTGTGTTTATGGATCAGCTACTTATCTGTCTTCTCATAGCTCGTAGTTTCTTCCTTACGACAGATGGTCTGCTATGGGAGCTGTTATTTAGTACCCTACAGCACCTGGAGGGATAAAATAATTATATAGATATATAGATATATAGATATATATATATATATATATATATATATATATATATATATATATATATATATATATATATATATATATATATATATATATATATATGTATGTATATGTTTAACTACAGTTGCAATTAGATTTTTTGATCTGTGTCAGGACTGTAAGTTGACAAGAAAATAAGAACTAAAGTGAAGGAAGAATCTAGTGATAGAGCTGAGTTTGCAGAAACATTATTAGCAGATATTTAGTTGTACACAGAGACTGGTAAAGGGATGCAAATATCTGAAGAAGATGATGGTATCTAGGAAGATCAGAATTGAGGGATGAGAAAAAAGGGGTCAAAATGGAGTAAACAAGTGATTGTTCAGAACAATTTGGCTATGTGCTTAAATGATGCAGCAAGTTAACAGCAATTACTTTTAGGGACTTGAGGGTGAGAATATAGTGTGACCCCCCCCCCCCTACATACCTCTCAGCTGTCAAGATTGTCAAATGTCTCTCACTTGCCTATTTTCCCCCTATCCCTTGTATATATATATAAAAAAAAAAAAATTGGCAAATCACTTAGGATTTGAGTCGGTCAACAATGCCGTACATTAGAGACCGTAGATTAGAGTTTCATGCTTCTTATTGTTCAGAAAATGCATGTTGATGCAAAACTTGTTCTGTTAACTTTTTAAATGAATTAAAGGAATTAAAATTAGTCCCCAGTTATTTTTGGCTTTGTCCAGACTTATTGAGAAAAGAAGTTGGGAAGTATGTAGCATAGCTGCACATCAACCATGAATCAACTTACGGTGAAAATAGTTCCATATGGTTTTCTTGAGTGTTTAAAGTTTAGCATTTTCCTGATTCAGGTGAGGAAGGTATTCCACATTTTACCAAAGGCATTAATCATCAAGTCTGCTAATAAAATCTGGAACTTGGAATAGTTTAGAACTAGCTGACCTCAATTTATGGGTGGGAGTGTACCAGTTCATGTTTGGCACAGTGCCTGGACATTCAGGAAGAGAAGTTTGTATGCAGGTTTGAGATAGTTTATATGAATGATGCAAAGGCAAGCCAGTTTGTCTAGATGCATGAGAATTTATTTGGGTAGGGTGTTCTGATGCAAAATGTGATGCTCTTTTATATGGCTGCTACATTTTACTGGCCAGAAAAGAACTGAGATGGGTGTGTATACTTGTTGCTTATAGCTGTCTTGGTAGAAAGTATATTCTGTCTGTAACAATGCAAGTGAGAAGGGTCATAAGTGATCAGCCTGTATAAAGAGCACAGATTTTCTTTGGTTTGTTTTTAATACATCAGTTTGTAAATGAAGATCAGACTTTGGCTAGGTGTGGCGATACGACACAGTAATTTAAAAGCACCATCAGTCTTCTATGGATTTGAAAATCTAGAAACCGGGCAGAACCACTGCCACAATAATGAAGTTGTTTTATTCAACAGCACATATTCCACCGACAGTGTTTGCACCATCTTTCATACTCTGTTACAGACCTTATCAGCATAACAGTGTTATGCAAGAAATTATTTAAATAAACATGACAGCAAATCACATGGTCAAATGTAACTAACACAGTGATACAGCTTTAAAGGAACATTGGAAGGGGAACATTTAAATAAGCAAAAAACATATACACAAATATAAATAACTAAAAACAAATGTAAAACCCTTCTATTTTAACTAATATTTAAAATTCAAGTTGTTCAAAGCCTGGCTTGTATTAGACTCTGAAAAGTTTGCCAAAAATATTCCCTACAATCCAACATGTTCTTTAAGCCCCCACATGTTGGTACTATTTTGGCTCACTTAAGCACAGTTATACTTTTGATAGCATTAGAGCCTTCATTAAATACCAACACCATGGATATAGTTTGGTCCATAATGGTGTGGTCTACTCTTTGTCAGTTAAAAAAAAAAAAATCTGTAAACTTGGCTGTTTAAATATTGCCAAGTGTTTGGTTATACATATTTCATTCTTTTTTTAGGATGCATACTGGTGACGTGCAAGAAAATTATAACTTGATCTGGGTTTTCTACATAAACTGATGGTGATTCCAACATCACCCTTTTTTTTGCTCATCACAACATCCAGAAACACAGTAGAATTATATCTACATTTGGTGCCGGTACCAGCAATTCAATAATCTTATTCAAAAACCGAGTGAGCATATCTAGCTCACATAAGTGGAGTTTTCAAATGAAAAACAAACGATCAGTAACATAAGAATGCTTCACACTTGTATTTGGCCACTTTGGCCAGAATGACAATCTGCAGTTAGCTGGTGCTGCTGTTTCACACAAGCTCCTACAAATCAACCCCCCCCCCCCCCCAGATAGGGCACCCCATCTTGCGACCACAGCTGTCAGAGCATTTGTCCACCTGAGGTGTGCCAGCCCTGCATCATCCATTGCATTCCCAATTGCAGGGATTTTTAATATGTCCTAGTGCTTTCCCAAGGGGAGGGATGTGCAGTGGCATAAGCATGCATTATTCGGCACTCTTGCCCATGACACATTGATGTCCACTCTCATCTCTGTACACATGGTTGATTGAGACACTAACGCTGCTTTTTAGCCTTCCTCTGTAGAGCAGCACTGTGCCTCAGAAACCCACTCCTCCTTTCCAATGTAGGTTAACTTGGATATTTGCTGTTCAAGTCTACCCATGGTCAGGTCTACAACTTCCCAGTTTTCTAATCATTCCTCGGTCACCAGTGTCATGGACTGTGCCAGGTGGTTGGAAAAACTTAGCATTTTTCTATAGTTATCCGGTATAAAGTTAAATATCCTACGGTTACCTGTAAGGGCTGTCTGAGCCAGTCACGTCTCAGATTAGAAATATCGCTGTGGAATCCTTTTCTGTTGTGCAGTTCTGGCTACCAATGCCATGTTAGTGTCTGTGGTGAAGCAAAGGTATTCTTCTTATCCAGCTGCTAGGGAGCATAGATGTTCTTCGTGTTTCACTGTTGCAGTCATTACATTTGGGTAATCTGCTGGCAGATTGCCTTCAGTCGGCCTGATTAACAAAGTCTTGGGTCCTGTGTCGGTTGCTGTCCCTTCTTCCATGACGTCAGGTGTATAAAATATGCAGCTGATGCCATTACATCAGTCTTTCATGCCGCGCGGTGCCCGAAGCAGAAGCAGTTTGGAAGTGCCGGTTGGCCGACTCATAAAATTTTCATTTTCAAGTTTCAGAACCGAAGTCTTCAACTAAAAGCTAAGTACCCCGTTGGGGAAACTTTCTTGCTCCTTACCGATGTCAGTAAAAGTTAATAATTGCATTACTTGTGGGAAGCAAATACCTCATAAGGTTTTTCATTTGTACTGTATTCCTTGCCTAGGCTTTGATCATAACGTACCTTGCTGTCGGTTTTGTGCTAAATTTAATCAACACACTATTAAACATCGGTATATTTTTGCTTCTAAATATTTTGGCTCAAGATTTAATTATCCAGAAATGTTGTCTGTTAGCAATCCTGCTACCGGAATACCTAAAAAACGCAAAGAAAAAGACAGAGACAGACTGTCGAGTTCCAAAGCTGACAATGACGCTTCTCCTAAGCCAGTCGTCAGTTCGCCAGTACTCGGTGAGGTGCTTTCGCAGAACCTGATACCCGCTACTTCTGATTTGGAGTCCGGTATGCCGTGAGATGCTTCAGTTATGGAACCCACGGTTGTCTCTACCTTAGATGGGTCCAGAGCCACTGTGCAGGCACCGGCTTCTGAGGGTGTTTTCAGGCCTACAGATTTGTATATTAGACTGACGCCATCTTCAAAACTAAGGCCAAAATCTAAATCTTTGTCTAAAAAATTGACGCCTGGGCCACATGTGCAGGCCCCTATGCCTAAAAAACAAATGATCAAAGTGGTTGAAGATTTAATTACTCTGATCAGGGGTAGCCAACCCCCTCCTTCTAAGAGGCCTAGGCAAGACATTGATTATGAATCTTCTGAACCGGATTCTATTTCTTCTGACTCTTCTAATGAACAGGATTTGTCTATTCTTACTTATGAGGACTCTGATGCAGAAGATTCCATTCCTTCTGCTTCTCCCTCTGAGGATTTTTCTTTTGGGGAAACTTGACATACCTTAAGGGAACATTTCCACTGGGAAAGTCAGGATTTCTCTGAATCTAAAAAGAGACTTGGGGATTTTCTTCTTCTTCCTCAGCATAGGCCTTTGGCTATACCTCCTGTTCTAGACATTGTTGATGATGATTTTTCAGACTCTAGTGTGGCACCTGATTCTCTGCCTCCGGCTCCTTGTAAGCCAGACAGATACTACAGGGTTCCTGACTCCCACAAATTCCTTTTCAAAAATCCTATTGCTGATCCTGAAACCATTTCTCAGTGTCCCAAGGGCATTAAGGCCTCTACTGCTAAAAATCCTACCCCTTCTGATAGAGATTCCAGGGCACTGGATAGATGGGGTAAGAAGGTTTACACTTCTGTAACCTTGGCAATCAGGGCTTTAAACTGTCAGTTTCATATGCTTAAATATCAACAGCATATCATGGGACTACTTAAACAGAAAATGATGTTAATTTCTGACTGTGTGGAAAATAAAGATTTACAGGATTTATTACATTCAGCTGAACAAGTTGGAAAACATACTTTGCAGTGTGGTTTTGATTCCTTGGAGGCCTCTTGCAGGGCTGCTATAACTGGATCTGTGTTAAGAAGGCATGGTTGGCTCAAAGAGCAAACTCTGCCTGATCATGTTAAAGCAAAATTGTTGGATGCTCCTTTACAACAGGACCGTCTCTTTGGTAATGAGGCTGAACAAGTGTTAAAAAAGATGGAAGATAAAGCTAAATCTATGCAAACTGTGAAATATTTCTTACAAGTGCAACCTCCAAGATTTAGTTGGCACTGGCCTACTAAGAACTGGTCCTTTCCAGTCCCTTCAAGAGCTGATCAAGTCAAATCCAGACATTCCAAAGGCTCCAGGTTTCAGTCACAAGGAACTTTTAGGATAAAACAATGGGGTGCCTCCACCTCCAAATCTGGAAACAGCAAGGCACCTCCCTGTGGTAAACGGTCTCAATGACTTCCCTCTACACTCGCCAAGCACTTAACCTTTAGCCGCCCCTTTGGGGGGAAAACTGGCACTTCATGCATGAAACTGGCAACTTATTACCCAGGACAAATTGGTTTTAAATATAGTATCCCAGGGATACAGATTTCATTTCCACACGTTGCTAATCCCAAACGGATGGCTAGACCTGCCCCCAAATCAGTGGGCAGAGTCTCAGAAACAGGTTCTGTCCCTCATGAACATGGAGCTGTTCAACCAGTACCAGAAGAGGAAAAGGGACAAGGTTTCTATTCAAGACTTTTTCCTGGTACCCAGAAAAGTCAAATCATGGTGCCCAATTCTGGACTTATCCACTCTAAATGCATTTCTGGACATTCCAAAATTCAAGATGCTGACTCTTCAACAGTTACTACCTATGCTAGGCAACGATGCCTGGTTGGTAACTCTAGACTTAAAAGAGGCTTACCTGCATATCCCAATCAGGGAATCTTGCAGAAGATGCCTCCGTTTCAAAGCAGACTACTTAACATTACCAGTTCTCTGCACTGCACTTTGGCTTATCTATTGCGCCTAGGGTCTTCACAAAGTGCCTGGCTCCATTAATTGCATTTTGCAGGCAAAGAAATATTCAAATATATCCATACTTGGACGATTGTCTAATTCAGGCAGAAAACAAGGACATTCTTCTAAAGCATCTGGCGTTTGTAAAAAGGGTTCTAACTTGTCTAGGGTACACCATAAACAAAAAGAAATTGCAACTGGTGCCCTCAAAAAATTACATTCCTGTGTGCAAGCTTGAATACAATTGCCCAGATGACTTAACTTATGCCAGAAAAGCAAATTCAATTGGTGACTGACTTCAAACAGGTGTTCACAAAAACCCTGCTATCTGCAAGACAAATTCTGCAAGCCTTGGGGCTCATGGCCTCCTGCATTCTTCTAATTCCATTTGCAAGACTGCATATGAGGAAACTTCAGTGGTACTTAAAAAGTTTATGGAGTCAACATTGTCACAGCCTGGAAACAATGATTCCTATCATACCTTGCCTGCAATTAGGGTTCCTATGGTGGGCAGAGGCCTGCCACCAAAACAAGGGACTGCCATTCACTCCACCCCCTGCCGCCCAAACCCTAACTACAGACGTATCAGACTATGCTTGGGGGGCTCATCTGGCAGGGAAGTGTATTCAGGGCAAATGGAGCCCAAACCAAATGCACCTTCATATCAATCAGAAAGAGATGCTAGCTGTACAGAATGCACTGACAGCCTTCAAGGACTACCTTCATCCAGGACAATTAATGATAAAGACAGACAACACCACA
>NC_056737.1:180000-212500 GCF_019279795.1 Protopterus annectens | reverse complement strand
GAAGTTTTTTATTCCAAAAAACAAAAGCGCTCAATAAATACTGGTTCGTGGATCCTGGCTTGCTTCATCTAATATTGGTTATTTAGTTTGCTGTTTCTTTACATGTTGTGAGTTTCATAAATATGAGCATCCCTTGAGATTTTTGTTTCTTTTTTAAATATGCTACTGGTTTTAGAACAAGTTTCTTTTGAACCACATCATGCATTTGTTTACATGATCCAGTTCATCCACTACAGCTTTAGGACTGGCTCGCTACAGCTGGCAGTTGCCTCACACCTTTACAATTTTCTGATGGTCAAACTGCTGTCCTAGCTCTCTTAATGAGCTATGCTATCCCTTTTCTCCAAATGTCATATGCCTAACTTTGGGCACAATACTGATAGATGATCCCAGGATGGTTACTTTTTTTTTTTCCATATCTAGGATGTGTTTTTAAAATAATATCCTAGATCCTGTAGTTCATTGGTATCCAGGAGCTTAGTGTGCTCACCGCTCACATTATAACCTTCAGCTGTTTACTACTCTCATTATAACTTTTATCTACTTTACCACAAGTGATCCCCCTCACCTGGATTTGGACAATTGCATTCACTACTCCCATCCTGCTGCAAAGTGCCCTAAGTCCAGAAAACTCTCTAGTACAGCAATGTGTGTTTTCCTCCCAATGTGCTGAAGTTCCTAAGCTATTCACAGTTTTAAAATGTTATATTAGAAGTGGCATGCACATGAGCTGGTTCGCTAATGGTAGGTCCCCCCAATCCCCTCTATATAATACAGTTGTTACTTTTTTTATTTTTCTGTTATTTTCTCAAGGAAACCAAGTCTATTGCCAAGTCTCTTATAACACTCTAAACACTCTCCCATTGAAACACTAATTGGTTCTGTTACTATAGCTTGGTCTACAATATTCTGCTTGGCTGACAGACTGTAGTGTAGTTGTAATATTAGTTCATTGTGCTGATTTGCTGTGTTTTGCGATTTATTTATTTATTTTTTTGTTACCTTTCTGCTTGATTTTCATGAATTGGTAGCCAGGTTCTGCCTGCTCCATTCCCCTACCCTCCCCCCCAGACATCTAAAGTTTTCTCTAGCTAGCCATTTCCTCCAGTTACCACACAGCATAACTTTTTCCACATCCATACCACACTTTCCATTATCTACTCATCATATCGCAGTTACCGATTCCCTCCTCCTCATTACCCAGTTAATCTGCTACTACTCTCTGCACCATATTTTATTTCTCTTCTGTAATATAGAAAAACACCCAAACCCTCTCACCTCTACATTTGGCTCATACCACTTTCCTATTCCCTATTTTGCCACCTATTATATTACCCACCCCTTTAACCCAGACTCATCTATTATCAAACCCACATCTTCTTACTTCCTATACTTCTGTCACTCCCCACAACACTCCCCTCTAAGTTCTGCTACGGTCGCTGTAACCTGCCTGCAAGCCTTTCCTATTAAAACACATCATATTAATTTTCCCTGTTCTAAATCACTTCCTTCCTATCCTATACAATATCACTTTGCCTTTGTTCCAAACACATGCAAATATTATCCTTGCACACTATCGTCTTCACTCTCGTAATACTCACCTGTCGCCTAACATTCTATCAAAGTCAGCTACAGAAAACTTTTTCTCCTCTCCTACCGATACAAATCTTCAGCCCCACCATCCATTACCTTTCAACTTTGAGATTGCTTCCAACCTGTATAACACAACTTAAATAAGATACTTTCCAAATAAGTATGTTCAACTCTTTCCAAAATCTCAAATGTCTCTCAAGTATGCCAAACTCATAACTAAGCTCTCTAAACTTCTTTTACACTTCACTGCACATCTAAGTGTGTCTGACGATAAACACCCAAAGCCTGTTCCTAAAACTGATCAACAATCCACCAACTCCCCCATTCTACCACTCGGCACAAGAATACTAACTTCCTCTAAAGGCTGTAACCTGCTACTCTTTAACATGAATGTCAGGAGCATAGTCAATAAGATGCAATAACTCCACGCCAGCCTAACAGAAACCTAGCTGAAACCTGAAATTAACAACAATGAAATTCTTCCTCCAGGTTATAATATACATAGACGTAACAAAACAAAAAAGCATGGAGGTGGTATAGCCAAACTGTATAAACAAAACTTAGAAGTAATACTTATAGAACCAAGCATCCCTGAATTTAGTACTGTTTAGGTATTATTTAGCAAACTCAAAATAAACCGCAACAAATATCTAACCATAATAGGTACTTATAATCCTCGTGGCAATAATCCAAACATAATTGAGGACTTTCTACACTGGATATCTTTAACGTTCCCACAGGAAACCATCATAATGGGTGACTTTAACACTGACTGGTGGTATTCCTATAAATCTGATAACCCCACTAACTTTATTAACCTACATGGCTTCACCCAGGTTATACAGTCTGTGACCAGATTAGACAAGGCAACCAAAATTCTTGATTGGATCCTAAATAACAAACCTTCTCAATCCTATTAATCAGGTTGTTTCCCTGATAGCATTAGTGTTCATCTCCCAACATACTTGGGCACCATCTTCATACCCACAGAAACACTATTTACCATCAAATTCACAACAAAAAAAGCTTTACTACTCAAACCTTTATATCCATTTTACAAATCTGTGACTGGACTCCACTCAAAATACTACCCCTTCATACTGCTGTGAATTACTTTAATGCTTCCTTTCTTGGCATACTAAATAGACTAGCCCCTTGTAGAACTTCTAGAACAAAATCTAACTTTGCTTCTTGGCTAACAGAAGACACTAAATATTTTCTCAAACTAAGAGACAAAGCATGGACACTGGCATGCCAAAAAAATCAAATTAACCTAGATCACTGTAGACAACTTTGAAATAAAGCCAAAACCCAGATCAAACTAGACAAAAAAAAAGCATATTATACTGTAATACAGCTAAAGGACCACAAGAATCCAAAAAAAATGTTGGTCTGCCATAACAAACTCCTTCAACCAGGACATTCTTCAACACTTACCCCAGCAACCACCAACAGTAATGACAGCATAGCTGCACAATTCAGTTCTTTCTTTACAAATACTATATGCTCATTTACTAAGACCCACTGCAGTTCACCTCCAACTATCCCAACCGTATCCAAGGATGCCAATGACACCTTTTCCTTTAAACCTGTACAAACCTATACTGTAACAAAATACTCTCTAAACTTAAACCCACATCCCTTGCAGATTATAACCTATCTACAGATTTCCTAAAACTATCAGCAGATGCCATCTTGTAACATGTCTCTATTCTAATTAACCACTGTATATCTGAACAGTACATTCCCTTAACTTGGAAAATATCTTGCATAATCCCTCTGGATAAAGGTGGGAGCTTTACTTAGTTCTCCAACTACAGATCCATAGCAGTCTTGTCTCCCCTAGCCAAAGTCTTAGAAAAATAAACTACCTACTATCTAATAATCTCATATCTAACACACACAGCATGTTTTCCACCCAAATCACAATACCACAACTGTCCTAAGTTTTACTAATACTATCGACCGACATAGAAATGATAGGAATCTTGTATCCTCCATCATCTTGGACCTTCCAAAGCTTTTGCTATTGTCTCCCATCACAAACTCCCTAATGAACTCTCCCTATAGTTTCTTACTGTTTGCATGGTTCCATAGTTGCTTAACTAACCAACAACAAGTTGTCAAATTGCAACAAGATATTTCATCCCTTTTACCTGTTATCATGGAGGTCCCCCAAGGCTCAATCCTGGGTCCTGTACTTTTCAATATGTTTATTAACAGACTCTGTACAGCTACTACTCTAGTCTCCATTATTCAATATGCTGATGACTCTACTGTCATCTGTGCTGCACCTACTCCAAAACAACTTGAAGTGATGATGCAACAGTCTTCCTTAGCTTTCCAGTCCTTATCAGATTCACAAATGATTCTGAACCCATCCAAAACTAAACTCATGCTCTTTCACTCCAGTAAATCACGAGACTCCACAACTCCATTCTTCCAACAATACCATAATATTGACTGTTTCCCAAACAAAATTGCTAGGTGTTCTAATTGACAATTTTAAATTCAACAAGACCTATCTGTCTATCTAAAAGATGCACATAAAACTAGGTAGTCTGTTCGGAATCAAGCATTTCCTCACTAACACTAAAAGACAGGCAGTTGCTAGAACTCTCGTACTCTCTACCCTGCTATATGTCTCCCCTGTCTTCACCAACAAAAAGAAAACTGATCTAGGCAAGCTTGAAACCTGTTATAATAAATTAGCTGAATTCACTAATTTCCCACACAGGTCTCATCACTGCTTTGCCTTACAATAACTCAACTGGCTAGATTTACCCAATTACCTAACCTACACTCAACTATTTACTGCCCATAGACTGGTACACCAACCTGATAAATCTCCTGCTCTTCAACAATTGCTCCAACCCTACACCAACACTCCGGTCCTCCAATCCTCAAATAAATCTCTACTACTGGTCTCCAAATCCAACAGTACTGCCGGACAGTCTCTCCACTCTATTTCTCCAAAACTTAGAATACTATTCAACAGCCTGTCCTAACTACTACTGACTCAACTCACTTTTAAAAGCTACTTAGGATCTTCCTCAATAACAACTGGCTTTGCCCATGCTCTAGTCCTGGCTACTTCTTTTCCCCCTGACCAGTAGCTAACCAAACTTCTTTCCTACCATTCGATGTCCATCATATGTTCTTATTACTTTCCTCCTGTCCAATCCCTCCCTCCGTCCATTGCACAATTAATTTAACCATTTAATTTCTCTTTTCTCACTACCCTCCTACTAGTACATATCTAAAACCTTGTTGACTTTCTTTTACCTGTCAACATATCTTTACTTTAACTTCTCTCCCTCTTCGCTATATTTCTTTATCCTACTAGTACCCTCTTTTCCTCTTGCCTAATACTGTATTCTTACCTTAACTTCTCTCCCTCTACCTTATCTTTCATTCTTCCTGTGTACTCTCTTTTCCTCTTCCCCTCTCATCCCTGTTCAACTTGTTTCACTTGTTAATCTCACTACAATGATATATTCCAAGTCCACTCGTGTTATGGATTTTCCTTTGCCCTACCCTTACTTCCATTTTCAATCTGCAGTCTTGCTTTATTCATTTGTGATATAATGACACATACTAATGTGATGTCTGTATTCAATACTGCTGCACTGTTTAAACTATTGTTAGTTTACTTATCTGCATCAAATACCACTATATACATATTCTATGTCTTATTCTAGCCAATGTAATTCAATGCAACTTTTTGTATGTATGGAATTTTATCTGTGTAATTTAATTGCCTTGGAGCTTTTCTCCCCGGGCCTAAGCTGAAAATGGGCTCAGTCCCAGTCAAAATTCCCCGGTAAGCAAATGTTAAACATTGTCAGAGAAGTCCTTCCTCAAAACTTGTTGACTTTCAAGTCACTTCTTGTGTTTTTCCACTTTTGCTGCTATCCGCTGAGATTGGTTTCCTTTAGTTTAAATTCTGCATAGAATTTTTCCCTCACCACTTTGGTCACCATTTTGTTTTGGTTAGTTGATGTAGTTCACAAGCTTTGTGGTATTTCTGCAGCTGTTTTAACAACTTTTCTGTTATTCCTGAGGTTTGTAGTTGTGAGTTGAATGTTTGATCTTTCATATAGTATAAAGAGGCTTCTGATTTTGTAATGTGTTCAAAATGTGTGCACAAGATTCTTCTCCAGGACAAGCATGTACTTTGCATTGTGTGCCAGGGAGTGGATCATGTTGGTTCATAATATGATATTTGTTAGAAATTTGGGTCTTGTACTTGCAGGAATGAAAGCGCAATCTAATTTTAAAGGGATTGTTACTCCCTTATGCCACTGGACTAAACCTAGGAAAGTGAAGAAGAGAAAGCTTGAGGATTGGTTATCCCAGGGCTAAGATAAGTCTTCACCTGCCTTGGCTAATGTTATCAGGGTGAAGATTTCCCCTACATAGATTTTTTCATCGGGATGTTGGATAGGGAAGAGTGGGGTTTCACATTTAGAGGTATATGTTGTTCTGGGCCCACCCACACACACACTAGTAAGATGGTTAGTATTTCGTATGAAAAATAATTATTTAATTATCTGGAATCCAAACCTTCCTTGACGTCAGATTGTTCTTGCAAGTCTCTTCTTAGTTCCTCCCTGCATGCTGACTGGGAGAAGGTGATGAGGGAACTTGTCAAAGGTCCAATCAAATTGCGCCCACCCTCTGTGTCTCCAGAGCTGCATGGGAAGTTCCCTTCACTTCAGTTTATATTGCTTCTTTGTCAGGCCCTGTTTTGGCAGCAGGTGTTTCAGAGCCAATACTAGCTGCATCAGTTCTTACATGAGCATAGATAACATCTTTGGAATCAATGTACTGTTCTGCGACAATAATCCTGACACTGAACTTATTAGTGATACAGGTTTAGTGCCCAGGTCATCAGTGGGTCTGCACCGATCATAGTCCCAACACCCTCAGACACGGTGTTGACCGTATTGACTTTGTACTCCTTGGCACTGAAACCTTCCTCGGCACTGTTGCTGTCAATGTCTGTAGCAGGCTTGGCTGTTTAAATGTCAAGTGCCGTGTACTGATATTGAGGAGTCTGCTGCCTTCTTCACTGTTGAGTGTTTCAGGGCCAGATTTTCTGGATCAAAAAATAATGCAAAGGAAATCCAGAGAGTTAATAGACATAACTCTGGAATTGACAATGCCTTTGGTTTCACTTCTATTTGTTCCCTCACTTTAGTACTTTAACTTCATTCTCCTCTCGAGACTGCAGTTTAGGGTGGGGGTCAGTCACTTTGATATGAGCCCACCTACTTGGCCTCTAACCCCTAGAGTGTTTCTTAAATGCTTGGTAGCAACAGCAGCAACCTGTCTTTGTCTCAGGCTAAAGAGTGTTAGTCTTCCCTTATTTAGATGACTGGCATCTCGCAACCATTATGAGGGAATGGATCAGAACAAGAAATTACTTAACTCCATGTGTTTTATGACCTCTGAGATCTACCTGCCAACTCATGATTAGAGCCACTGGAAGAACAGACCTTTATTATTTGCCAGTAGAACATGAGTACATGCGTAAAAGTTCTCCACCAGACAAAATTGCCAACATTGTCAACCATACACATTTTTCTGATATCTTTCAAACCAACAGCGCCTTTAGCTTCAAAATGTTGAGACTAATAGCGTGATGCTATTCATAGTTACCTTTGCAAGATGCAGAATGAGCATACTTCAGTAGATGGTCAGAGTTTATGTAATCAGAATTCCAGTCCCTTGTCCTTTTATATTCGGTTAGCAAAGATTTGCCACCAACCTCTCCTTTGACTTCAGCAAAGCAGCCTTTCCCAGGGTTGTCTATTTGTAGTCCCATTTCCAAGTGGGACTGTCACCACTGATGCATCTGCACATGGGTGGAGTTGGGACATTGTTCGGGGCAGGCAGCCTAAGGCACATGGCTACAACAAGAGTTCTGTTTGCACATCGATATGTTAGAGATGAGGATAGTTATCCTAATGTTGCAAGCTGCATGGGACTGTCTCCTTCAGGGTACAATTGCCATCCACTCCAGCAGTATGGTAGTGGATTTAATATATCAGCAAGCAGCGTGGAACTCACTCCTACCCTGCTGCCCATCTGGAGGTAATGAGGTTATAGGAGTGGAGCAGGTTAACATGTTACTTTCCAACTTCAGCACCTATTCTTGGGCAGGGCATCACTCTATTAGTCAATCTCAGCTGAAGCTTACTGATGCTAAATCTGTACTTTCTCAGTGAGCTGGCAACAAAAACAGTTTGCTGCCACTAGTCAAGGTGTTGCTGTTATCTTTGTGTGTTTGGTGTTGGTTAAAGATGCAGTCTGTTTTTCTCCAATCCAACCACAGAGACAGACACCCATGAACACTCGATTTCAGCCGTGGCCTTCAGGACTTTTTTACACCTTTCTCCCATCCCCTGTAATAAGGAAATTTCTGCAGAAAGCAAGAGTGCAGAAGGCCAGGGTTGTTCTCATTCTCCTATTGTGGCCCAGTAAGATTTCATTTCCACAGTTATGGCCTCATCTATTATTAAAACCTATTCTCTTCAAACCAGAGAAAGATCTTCTATCCAGTCCACTAGGCAAGTCTCTCTTGGACTTTCAGTCATCAGATTAACTGCATGGTGTCTACAGTGCCCTTAAAGGCGAAGGCATTTTGTTCCTTTCAAAGGTGGTCCAGATCAGTATGACATCCCAGAAGCCCTACACCAGAAAGATCTATAGGAATAAGTTGATTTAAATTGGCTTTTTGGGCAGCAGAGCAAGGCTTAGACTCTTATTCAGCCCCTATCTTAGCAGTCATAAAGTTTTTAATTAACTTTCTTTTTTTTAAACCTCTTTATTCACTTCACATATAACACAGTGACATGAATACACACAAAGTTATAAAATCAAAAACAATTGCAAAGATTTTTCATTTTACTTGTATTATACATATGTTTTTTCTTAATAATAATACAGTTTAAATATTATCCAAAAAGCTACTAGCGGAATCACAAAGACGCTGGAGACGTGAATAAATTCCACACTTTAATGTTTAGCGCTTTCATCTAGTACAACTAGACTTCATCAGAATAGCTGTGCATGCACAACGAACAGAGGGGCAGGGAACCTAAAGCAGTAATAGGATGGAAAATAAATGTGAGTTAGGTAAAAGTTGAGAGATGTTTTAAAAATGTTATTTATTTTCTATCCTATTACTGCTTTAGGCTCCCTGCCCCTCTGTTCGTTGTGCATGCACAGCTATTCTGATGAAGTCTAGTTGTACTAGATGAAAGCGCTAAACCTTCATTAAAGTGTGGAATTTATTCACGTCTCCAGCGTCTTTGTGATTCCGCTAGTAGCCTTTTGGATTCATTTTGTTTAGTTGTAGTGGCTACTTGGACTTTTTTTTCTAACAGTTTAAATATTACATAAATTGCTCAAGTCCTGCATTCCCCTGAAATTTTATTCCTCATTGGAACATTATTTTGCATGCATTGTTCTCAGAAATTTAATTTATTATGTAGCTTGCTCCTTCCCTTTTTAAAAACATCACCTCCAGTTCCTTTATTGCCTTTACAACATTCAATAATTCTGTTATAGTTGCTTTAGTTTTTGATTTCCATTTTCTGGTAATTGCTTTTTGGCAGTCCCACAGCTTTAAATTTAGCAGGGTCTTAATATGTCTAGGTAATTCAGTTTCAGTGTACCAGTTCAGAAGAATAGTTTCCTTAGTTACAGTAACTTATTCTACTAGCATTTCTGACAAATTAACCTGTAGAGAATTACAAACACAAAAAATATATATATATGTAAATCTATCTATATGTATATATAATCTATCTAAATATTTATATATCTGGATCCCCTTCAGAAGATTGAAAGCTCAGAATACTGACAATTAAAATATCGAAAACAGAATTTGCCCTTTCTCCAGCATTGTGCGATCTTGGGGTTGGTATAGATAAATTAGCAAGGGGTGTGCAGGGGGACTTGCTTCCTGCATTAAAAATATTTTCAATATTTTGAGTTTAATATTTTGATTTTTCATTCTTATGAACTTTCAATCTTCTGACATAGACCTATATATATATATATATATATATATATATATATATATATATATATATATATATGTGTGTGTGTGTGTGTCTATATATATATATATATATATATATATATATATATATATATATATATATATATATATATATAATTGGTGTTTGTATGTGTATATACACAAAGAAAAATCCCAACACCAAACTACAAATTCAAGAAAATGATCAGGTCTCATCAGGGTAAATAAAACCAAAGTCTTTAATTGTAAAATATTCAATTAAAAAGGTTTAGTGACATCTGATGTACCAAATTTAATCAGTCTGTTAAAATAAAATCCAGTATACCAAGTTCAGACGATCCGATAAACGCTTTTGTCTTCTCTCACCAAAACGTCATCAGATAATTAAGTTTTGGTATCTAATCCATTTAAATAACCCAATCTTAAGTTACAAAAGCTTACACGTAATAGACGAGCCCCCAAAATTGCCCTATAAAAACCATGTATAAACCACCAATCATATTAGTTGTAAGTGGAGTCCAGTTCCAACATGACCGTTGATTGCTTAGCATATGAATATTCCATATTCATAAATCAAAGGAGAGCATATTAAAAATAAAATTCTGTCAGAAAAATAATACATCATACACTTGACCTAAAATTAACATTGTAGTGACTCGACTTATCTTTCAAGTGTTTTAAGTTTTAATAAACAAGGAATAGATAATTGTTCATTAAATCCTGGCCAGGTCATTGCATTAAATAAAGCCGAGTTGCCATTGTAACTCGCATTTTTCCAAATAGTGTCCATAGGCCGTTCCTTTCCCCAGTTTCTATCTGTTCCAAGGCAAAAAACTTAAAGGCATGATCAGGATTGTTCCACACAATGTTTAGAAAGAGCACTAGTTTTTTTTTTTTTTTTAATTTTAATATGCATATGTTCATAAATTCTGTCTCTGAATCTTCAGTTTGTTTTCCCTATATAGAAACTGGGGTTTAGTTAACATAAAGCACAATAAACCACCCTGCTGGAAAGAGAGTACACCCTGCAACTTAGTTTGATGTTCACATTGTTAATTTTAAAATCTCTTCCTTCTAAGATGTGTTTACAATATGTACAATTTCTGCACTTCATCATACCCTGATGACATCTCAATGAACCTTGTTTTTTCTCAAAAGGTCATACTTTTTTTTATACAAAACTTTAGGTCCCATACCTATGTAATTACGGATATAACTGTCATTTATGAGGATATTCCATTTCTTTTTTAGGATGTCTGTAATGGAATCACTGTTATTTGTAAATGTTATAAATGCACACGTGGTTGATGTTACTGATGCCATCCATAGTATTCCTCAAAGTGTCCATATGAGTTATGGTTGTAGTTATGTCCGTATTATTACATCCCCCATTGTTTTCACGATGTGGCGTCCCTAAAATTGGCATAAAATACTTATTTTTGCATTTGTTCAGTACTTTAACCACAATTTTATTAATAAACTTCAAAGGATATCCACGTTTCAAAAACATCTCCTTCAAGATGGAACATTCTTCTAAAAAGTCCTCCTCGGTATTTGAGTACCGCCTGCACATATTGGCCCTTTATTACAGCCTTTTTATGTGATTGTGGATGGGCACTTGTAAAATGAAGAAAACTATTGGAATAAGTTTTCTTCCTGTAAATTCTTGATGTAAAATGTTTAATTCTATCCTTACTACGCTAAACATCCAAATATGCTATATTGGACCCATGGCATTGATGGGTAAACTTCAAAAAACTGGTGGTACTGTTGAGGTCTACCATGAAGTCATCAATTAAATGATTTTTACCTTGCCATAAAATAAAGATGTTATCAAGGTAATGGATATATAATTTCATACAATGATGGAACTCGGACTGGAAAAAAAAATTCTTTCCCATTGTATCATCACTGTAATAGTGAAAAGGCCGCCACATACTGCACCCATAACAACCCCTTTCACTTGTAAATAAATGTTATTGCCAAAAGTGATTTGATTTTTTTTTCAAAATGAGTTTAAGCAAATTCTCATATACATTTATGTTGTCTTGTGTTATGCCTCTACTAAACAGCCTTTGTTTTATCTTCATTAATTTTACATAATGGAAAAATAACTTGAAACTGTCTCGAAATGTTCCATAATACTGAAATATCCTTTTTTTTTGTTGTTTATTATGGATTTACCAAGTACAAAATAATATAATCTGAAAATAAGGTTAATTTTTCTTTAGTACCATACCAATTATGCCCCTTGTTTTGGGAGTCCCTTATTTTCTTTGCTGTTGGCTCTATATGTAAGGCAAATAAAAAAAGGGGAAGAGGACAACCCTGCCCAGTTCCTCTGTTTTAATTCATCTTGTCACATTCCCACTTTAATTCTTGCCGCTGACCCTTCACATATCTTCCTAATTAATCCCATTATTCTATCAGAAAATGCAAATGCTGTAGTTTCCCCTACCCAATATCCCAGCTAACTGTCTTGAATACCTTTTCTGCATTAAGACCCACTGGCAATAGTGGGGTCGTCTTGCACTCTGCTTCCCTCTGGATCATCATGGTTTTGTTAATTTTTTTTAACAAGGAAACTTTTTTATTGAATTGTCACATATGACATAGTCAGTCATGCATTTATAAAAAATGAAAACAAACCATATTGACATATTTTCAGTTACAAACATTATACATTGCTTATAAGCTGTACAGCCATTTTCAGTCAAACATTACATAGCTCATTCAGTTCCTGACTTCTCTTAAACCTTATTAATTTTCCAAAACATTTTTCTACATGTATTCCCATAATTCCCTTTTTTCTGTGTAATTTGTTCCTACCCTATTCTAAAGATCCCACTTCAGTTGTTTTATCTGTTACTATAGTCACTACTAGTACAGCTGGCTTAGCCATTGATTTCCACTTTCTGCTAATTGCTTTTTTGGCAGCCACCAGCATTAAATTCAGCAAGGCCTTACTATGTCTAGGTAATTCTAATTCTGTATCATAGCTCAAATTTCCTTAGTTAAACCAGTTTGTTTTCTGACAAAGTAGTCTGTAGGGAATTTTTAACATCTGCCAGCTCATTGCAGTAACAAAACATGTGTTCCCAATTACCTCTTTCTTCCCTATCACACCTCCAACATTTGCAATCTACCTGAGGGAAAATTCTTTGGAGTCTGTCTGGGGTATAAAAATACGTAGACAAACACTTCCAAGCAAAGATTCTAAACTTCTAGACTTGGTTGCATATTTGGGAGCCATACATATATCCTCCCATTGTTTCTTTATGAATTGCTTATCCAGTCTGTCTTCCCAATCCTTTCTTACCTCCTCTGATTCCTATAGTTATCATGCAATATTTTATATGCCATACTAATTATCCCTTTTTTAACAGCAGCTTCTGATTTAGATTCTACTAAAACTGTACCAGTACTGGTCTTTCACTTAGGATCACCTCTTTCTTTTTCTTTGTCTATACTCGATCAGTCCTTGATAGGGAATACAGTCTCCATCATGCAGTCCACCTGAATTCTTGGCTTTCTTGGCCTTTTCCCATTCTGTTACCTTTTCCTCTTTAAATATTTGCTCCCAGTGCATTGGGTCCTTTGCCACTTTTCTCCAGTAAATTCCAGCTCCATCTTGCCTATTCTGTACCCCTAATTGCAGCCATCCATATCAGCAGAATCTGCTTTCTCCATTCCTGTATTGACTTAGTTCTTAGAATACTTACTGCTACCTTATGATTAGAACATCCTGTATCGTTCTTAGAATACTTGCTGTTACTTTATGATTAGAGTATCCTGTATGGTTATTGTTGTTCCCCTTAAGGATATGCATCCAAAATCTCAGTGTCCTTGTTTCTTGCACTTCCCACCTGTTTTATCATCCCTTTCTGCTTTGAACTATAGGTTTCTGCTTGTGCTGTATATAGGAGCCTTAACTGTATAGCTCTGAAATACCCCTTCAAATCAGATAATCCCAAATCTCCTTGTTCTGTTGGGATGGTCAACTTATCCCACTTGACTCATGCCCTCTTCCCATTCCAAGTAAAATCTGTCAAATCCTTATTAATTGCTATCCACAACTTCTCATCTGGTTGATTAAAAATATGCCTGGCCTGTGTATAAAACTAAACGTACCAATTTTTGTGTGAGTACATAGTTTACAGCTGTTATCTTTGTTTTATCTTTATTTATTTTGTATCCCAAAAAGACTTGAAACTGTCTCAAAATGTTCAGCAACATGAAATGTCCTTTTCTGGTTTTATCAGGTACAAAATAGTATCATGCCAGTTATATCCCTGAATTTCTGAGTCCCTTATTTTCTTTGCCAGTGATTTTAAATATAACACAAATAACAAAGGGGAAAGAAGACACTTTTGCCTGGTTCCTGTGCTCAAAAAGAACTCTTCAGAGAGGAACCCCAATACTTTAATTTTCGACTCTGAGCCCATATATATATCCTACTAATCAGTTGTGTAATTTTATCAGGGAATACGAATGATTCTGTTGCCCTACTCATAAAATCCCAGCTTAACTCTGTTGAATGCTTTATCTGCATCAAGACCTACCAGCAACAGTGACATTTTCTTTAATTCTGCTTCACCCTGGATCACCATTGTTATGTTAATGATGTTGAATATTTGCCTCCTTCCACAGAACCACATTGATCCATACATATCAACTTTTGCTTCAACTCTGACATTCTTTAACCATTATAGACATAAACACTTTGTAATCATAGTTTAGAATTGAAATGGACCTATATGAAGCTAGATCTGCTATGTCTTTACTATCTTTAGGTAGTACAGCCACCACCGCTTTCTTCCAGGATATTGGTACTTCTCCTCCTCTTAAAACATTGTGAAACAAAATCTTTTAGATCTTTATCACTTACTTCCCTCCCAGCTTGCAAACATCTGTGGGAATGCCATCTATTCCTGGAGAATTTCCTGTAGATTGGTAATACTTCACCATTTTTATCTTGTCTCCTCCTATCGTAACTGTTAGTAATTGTCTCATTTACCTCTAACCCTAGCATATTTAATTATTACAGTAACACATTTCCATTTGTACTTTTTCTTGATTTCCCCATGTCTCTGCTTTATACAGATTTTCATAAAATTTCTGAAATATTTCTAATACTTGTACAGAATCTCTCTTTCTTTATAGTTCCTTAAGCTTGGCAACAGCCCTTTCTACTTTCTGCTGCCTGAGCCATTATGCTAAAAGCTTTTATTTCTCCTTTATTTTTAAACTCTAGTTTAATTTTATCCCACTCCTTAGCTATATTTTAGTAGAAATTTATTTCTTTCCTAGTAACTCTTGAATAATTTTCACTACTCATTCCATTGTAGAGAACAACTTGAATGCCTTCAGAAGTCATTCTCTTAGCCATTAAAAGAAAGTGTTCTGTTTTATTGCCCTGTTATTAACTTGTCTCCATAGAAACATGAGAACCAAATACACAGTTGCCTTCGGCTACAAGCTTCTCATTATTACACTGTCAACATTTGTTAGAGGACAACTTTTCATTATATTCACTGTTCTATTATTTACTTGCTTCCACTTTAAAACTTGATATTAGATCAAGCCAATGGCCTTAATCCAGTCATCCCCCTATGTAAAAGTAAGAAAAGCATGTCAGTATTACTTATGCCATGCTCTTTTGTCCAGGCTTTCTTCTCTTTTTACATTGCAGTTCCTACATTTCTTAAAACTGAACAAGAAGAAAGAAAGGAGAAGGAAACAAATAGGGCACATGTTTACTTTAGTGTCCCTATTACACACACAAATAACTGAAAAAAGCTTTACTTCATAGCATGCAATATATGTCAGGTTTTATAAAAATACTGTTGAGAACAAAATTTCCTTCCTCTTCCCCTTTCCTTAATGTTCTTTGTAACTTGAATGACATGAAGTAGGGATATGTTTTTTGAGTCCCCTACAGGTTTAACAAGGTCACAGTCCAATATTTCCAGGTTTTCCTGTTCTGTTATAGTTCACATATGTAATTGATGCTTTGTAATCCCACATGTAGTCATTAATTTCTGAGTTGCTGGTTTTCTTCCTCTTGATTTCCATCACGCATATCCAGACTTTAGTTCATTTCCAATGTACTCCTGGTTCTTCTAGTCAACTCATGTGCTTTTTTCTGTGTCTCAAACATTTTGAGACTATTGGAAAAGATTTTCAGTGGTGTAGTTTCCATATGAGCTTTATCAGAAGAATAAGAAGCAGAATCCCGTTTGGTAGGTCACTTTTTGTTCGGCAAACTTTCTCTTTACCACGTTCTACATCAAAAAATTATTTTGACCCTCCAGTAAAAATATTCTGAAAATAGTTGAATACAGCAGCTTGAATCTCACACCTGCTTCTCGAAATTCCCCGATTGCTTGAAAACATTTACTCCTCTTCTGCTTGGTGTGCAGTGAACAATCATTTTCCACACACTGCTGTCTACAACATTTAGTTTTTTTTGTCCTGCCACAGTTTTCACAGAATCAACTCTTTCTGCTGGTAGGATTGCATCTTTGCTATTAAAGATCTTGACAGCTTTCTCGTGGCAAGGTTTGGAAAATACATAAGCTGGGCCCTTTAACAACTGCTGTGGAATACCAGTCCAGATGCTTATTTGTTCTTTCATAAAATAAATACAGTCTGTTCTTTCCAGTTTCTCTGCTACAACAGAAAGTTTCATGTTTTCCCTATGTGCTCTGTCCTCTAATTCTACAATTTTTTGAAACATCTGTTCTTTTGAGTAGTCTCAAACTCGGCTAACCTTTTCTTTATTTTGACCTCTGATTTTTTACAGTTTTAGCAGTTTATCTGAATATTTGTTTGAAGCTTCTTCCACTTTTTCCAGCCTTTTATTTGAGTGTATATGCTCCTTCAATGTTTCATTTATTTCAGTCATCTCTGAGCATATTTGACTTATTTTTTCCTCTAGATTACTGGAAGTTATGACTTACACCAGTGCTTGAACTTGAACTACTATTTTGCTGTACAACTGCAGGATTCTTCACAGCCAGTGTTTTCTCCTCAACTTTTGTGATAGATTTTCTTTTAGGTTCTCTGGATTTCTTTTTAACTGGCATCAAGGCAGTCCACTTGGTAGACAGTAACTGAAATTTACCCCAAAAGACAAATTCACTGGCTCTTTTCTGAGTTTCTGTTTTTACACTGGGAGAGCTGAAATTAAACTGTTTGCAGCCATGCTGGAATACCATTGTTCTGTTGATGATGTTGAATGTTTGCCTTTACTCCACTAAACCATTTTTTCTTATCTGTCGATTTTTGTAACACCTTAGCCATTCTCTTAGCTACTATAGAGTTAAACTCTTTATAATCATGGTTCAAAATAAAGTTGGGTTTAAAGAGTCTTTGAGTAGTACAGACAAGACAGCTTTCTTCCAAAATGCTGGTACTGATCTTCCTTTTAAAATATTATTAAACAAAGCTGCCAAGATCTTTATCATTTTCTGTATGGACAATGCAGTGGTGCAGCTTTTAATGCTGTTGCCTCACAGCAAGAGGTTCTCCGGTTCATTTTTAGGCTGTGGTGCCTTGTATGCAGAGTTTGCATGTCCTTGCATTCGTGTGGGTTTTCTCTGGGTGCTCCAGTTTCGTCCCACATTACAAATACATATGTCTGGAGAGTTTCTCCCCAGGCCTCCACTGAAAATTGGCTCATTCCAGGTTGGACTTTCCTAGTAAACAAATGTTAAATAAATAAATTTTCTTTCTGCCTGTCTTTCAGACTTCCTCAAGAATGCCATGTGTGCTTGGAGACTTCCCTTTTGATTTACACTATCATATTTCTCATCCTGTCCCATCTTGGCTTTTAATTCTTGAGCTTCGTTGTTCGCTAAATTTGGCACATGTAGATATTCCATAAAAATTTCCATTTGTATCCTTTCTTAGTTTCCCAAGTCCTCTGTTCTTTACTGCTTGTCATAGAATTTCTGAAATATCTCAACTCCATTAGGTGCCTGGTTATCTTTCTAATCGTAAGATCTCTAAGTCTGGCAACACCACTTTCTGTTTTCTGTTGCCCAAGTCATTGTGATAACAGTTTATGTGAAATTGTTCAATCTCATCGTTTGTTCTTCGCATGGGTTCGGAGCCAATCCTCTTCGAGACGGCCACTTCTACAGCTCTGCATCTTGAGAAAGCTTGAGGCACAGTCCTATCCCACAATCCCCTAGTGCTAACCCTCAGATCTAGTTTGCCGCGGCAGCAGATGCATCGCAGAAGCTCGGGCCAGTAAACTTTTTCTGTTTTTTGAAGTTTTCCATAACTTTCTTTATTAGTATAGATAGTTATATATATATATATATATATATATATATATATATATATATATATATATATATATATATATAGATAGATAGTTTTATATATATATATATATATATATATTAGTCTTTTACTAGTGTAGTTACAGGGAGTTATATATTCTTCTTATTATTGTTGTTATATTATAACTTTTCTAAGGCAATTTTCAGGCCTATTATCCTGTCTTTTATCAGGTGTTTTTTCTTTAGAAAGGCTTAAGTCCTTACTTTTTTGTGTGCAGTGATACCTTGATATTTTTCTTGTTTTCATGTTTTTATAGGTATATGTCTAATTTTTTTAACATGTCTGAGAAGCAAAAATCAGGCTTTAAGAGATGTCTATGCGGACAGAAAATGTCCATCATGGATAACCACTCTTCCTGCGTCTACTGTCTTGGCCCTCTCCACTTACAGGAGGACTGTTCTATTTGTCATTCCTTCAGTGAGAGGGTCATGATGGAGAGACGCAGGAAGTTGGTAGACAGGGGTTTATTAAAGCCCGAATTTCAGGAGGCCCTTGACAAGGCTGAATTGGTATCCCAAGTCTTCGAAGGGGTCCAAGTCTTCGAGAGTGTCGGAGCCATAGTCATCGGCTCCGAGCACCTCTATTAAGATTCGGACACTGGCTCCACAGACTTCGGAGTCGGTTGTCGAATGTATATCTTTGATTGAGACTCCGGTCTTGGAGCTGGTCTCAGAGGTTCCGTCGCCATCGATCTTTCACTCTGTGACTACTTCTGCCCCTTCGACCCGCTCTTCGAGACCCTTATCTGATTCGGATGTGGATCGAGTGATACAGAAGTTAATGGAGAACTCGGCCCTTTCTAAATTGATCCAAGTTTCGTCCCAGCTGGTTTCGAAACTCGAAGCCCTCCCTGGATCCATCTACTGCTCCTCCTCCGAGACCTGTCGAGTCTTCGGAGCCGAGAGTCGAAGTTCCGATGATGGTAGAACCATCGATACTGAAGCCTACAGCTGTGTTTTCGGTACCGTTGACCTCAACGCCCTCGGAACGGATAGAGGGGTCCTGGAGCCGACTATCGTTCCTTGGTTCCTGGGTGGACAGTCGAACCGAGATGTCGGTACCGACTCTCCCCCTAGGAGCCTCGGCTCAGATTAGTTCGGCACCGTCCTCTGGATCGGAGCCCGGACCCCCGGTCTCGGGGATTGTTCCTGGTTTCTCGAAACCAGGAAGTTCTTTGGATCTGGGTACAGGTGCCTTCGACGCCATGTGGAAGGTCTTGTCGAAACAGACACAGATCTCATCGGATTCTTCTTCTCCTCCCCCTAAGGGTCCACGGTCGACTTCTGTATCCTCGACTCCTACTAAGCGTCGAGACCCAATTCCTCAGTTGCCCCCAGAGGGTGCTCCCGGTTCCTCGGACGCTTCTCCAGAAGCCCCATCTGAAGAAGTACCAAAGAAAAGACTGTGCAAGAGGAGGCACATAGATTCCCCACAGGAATCTCTTACATCAGATACAGATTTAGATGAAGCAGAAGGGTCCCCACGGTCCCCCTCGGAGGATGTCTCCTTTGCGGACATCCTGGAGATCCTAAAATAGAGGGGAGATTAGCAGCCACTTAACCCTTCTGTGGATGAATCGGTATTGCTGAAGGCATTTGGGGCTCTAGCTTCTACCTTCTGGGTGACCCCTCCCTTAGACGAACTTATTGGCTTGATAGCTCGTAGGGCTTGGAGACACCTGACACGGTGGAACCAGTTCCCCGCAGGCCGAATAAGTTCATAACAGCCCCCCAGGACAAGAGTTTTCTTACCAAGGGTGTTCCAGTGGATACTATGGTGGTGGTGGCAGCCACTAAGAAGGACATGTCAGAGTCCTCTTCCGCTGTCCATCCTCCTAATAAGGATTCCAGGACTATGGACAGAAATGGGAAGCGCGTTTTCAGTTCTGCGACTTTTTCCATGCGATCACTGAACTACTTGACGCATTTTACGTGTTTACAGAGGGATCTCCTCAAGGAACTCGGAGATACTCTCCAGGGTCGTACAGATGCTGCTATTACCGAGAAAGTGACAGCACAACTTAATACCCTTAACTCTGTAGTCAACTCCTCCATGAGGCTGATTTCATATGTGGCCGAAGGTGCGAGTAGAGCGGCGGCTTCAGCGATTGCTCTTAGGAGACAATCCTGGCTGCAGCTGTGCTCCTTTGCGGAATCCTTCAAGTCTTCTTTTACTAATGTCCCGTTTGATGGTGCCTCTCTTTTTGGCTCCAAAGTAAAGGAGACCCTCACTAGGTGTGAGCAAGAAGGGAATACCCTATCTGCTGTAGGAGTCAGTTTTTCCACCCCTTCCAGAACATACCCCAAAGGGCAAAGAGGCAGAAAGATGTGGTTCCGTAAGACACAGGGTTCCTTTCAGTCCACACAGAGTGATAATGCCCCTTCCAGAGGCAGAGGAGGGGGAAGAAATGGAAGACACCGTCCAACCGGCAGAGGGGGTCCACAAAACCAGGGCGACAGAGATACTTTCTCTGGCAAGCCTTTCTAGCACTCCTGAGAGGAGGCCCGACTGTCCTGCTCTGGAGGCAGTTGGGGCAGCAACTTTGTACCCGCTGGCCTGGCGAAATTTAACCTCAGATGCGTGGGTACAAAATATAATTACCAGAGGTTACGACATAAAATTCATAAACGTTCCCCCTACCACCAAAAGATTCCCAGACGTTCCACCCAATCTGCGGAATCAGGCAGCCTTAGAGATCCAGAAGCAGCTCAGGAAAAGAGCCATCCAAACAGTCCCGGCAGACCAAATAGGATCCGGAACTTACTCAAGGTTCTTTTTAGTTCCAAAGAAGACAAGGGACTGGAGACCAATTCTGGATCTTAGCAGATTAAACACCTTCGTTGTGAAGGAGAAGATGTCCTTCAAGGATGCATCTGCAGTCCTAACATATGGGGTTGTCCTGCCTCAGGCAGCCCTTCGGTCGGCCGGATTCCAAAGTCTGGGTCTGGCCTCTGCTGATGTCGCACTTCACCCGACGTCATAGCTGCTGGGGTATAAAGGCATCAGCCGACGCCATTTTCCTCAGTCTTTCTTGCCGCACGGTGCCCGAAGCAGAAGCTGTTCGCAAGTGCCGGTCGGTCAGATCCAGAGATTCCTACTACCGAAGACTTTTAAAAACTAAGTACCCCGTTGGGGACTCTTTCTTGCCTCAGCCGATGTCAGACAAAGTAAATAATTGTTTAACTTGTGGGAAACAAATACCTCATAAAGATTTCCACTCTTACTGCCTTCCTTGCTTAGGCCCAGACCACGACGTATCAGCTTGTCTAGCCTGTGCTTCCTTCAACCGACAGGCGGCTTAGGCGTCGGTCGGAGTTACAGAGAATTTTTGGTCCCGCTTTTGCATACAGAATGCCGTCGGAGACTCCGACTACACAATTAGCTAAAAAACGCAAGGAAAAGGACCGACACTCACGGTCCGCGGTTTCACGGTTAGACCAACCGCGAGTGTCTCGGTTTCGGTTTCGGCTGAAACAGAGTCCTCGGTCCTTCCTTCGGCCGAAAGCATGCCTCCGATAGCCGAGGCCTCACAGAGCATGGCAGAATCTGCTACTGAAATTACTGCTGCAGAAGCAGGCACCCAGGATTTGTCAGACACTATTCCTTAGACATATCTACCCCTGCACGTGGGGCTGCTAGACCCCCTGCTTCTATGTCTATCAAGGCCTTTTCCAGGGCTAAAGCAGCTAAATCTTCTAAGGCCTTACCTGCTAAAACTCCCTCACACAGGCCTACCTCTATTTCCCAAATACTCAGCCTGGCTGAGGATCTTATTTCTTTAATCAGGGGATCCCAACCTCACCCAGACAGGGCCTCTCAACCCCCTCCAGATAAGAGGCCTAGGACTGAACCCCCCCGGAACCTGTCTCTACAGACTATTCCTCGGATGACTCTGATATTTCAGACCATCAGGAAAGCCCATATTCTCCTTATGAGGATTCTGATGCAGAAGACTCCATTCCTTCTGCTTCTCCTCTTGAAGAATTTTCTTTTGGGGAAACCCTACATACTATGAGGGAACATTTCCAATGGCAGGGCCAGGATTTTTCAGATTCAAGGAAAAGGCTAAGGACTTTTTTACACTTACCACAGCATAGGCCTTTAGCCATTCCTCCAGTACTAACAGTTGTTGATGATGCATATAATGATGCCTGTACTGCCCCTGATTCTCTTCCTCCGGCCCCTGCCAAGCCTGACAGATATTACAGGGTCCCGGACACACTACCCTTGTATAAGGCTCCTGTTGCAGACCCTGAAACCATTTCACAGGGCCCTAAAGGTGTGGCAGCTGCCTCTGCCAAAAACCCTCTTCCCTCTGAAAGGGAATCTAGAGCATTAGAGATGGGGTAAAGGTTTATACTTCTGCTACTCTTTCGGCCAGGGCCTTAAACTGTCAATTTCCACATGATTCAGTACCAGGAATTTTGTTAGACCAGCTAAATAAAAACTGTCCTCTCCTGAACCTATAGACCTTAAGTCCCTTCAGGATTTGGTACATAACTCTCAGCAGGTCAGTAACCATTTCTTAAAATGTGGGTATGGTGCACTGGAGTATTCCTTTAGTTAAGCTATGACTCGAACAGTGATTGAAGGCATGCCTGGTTAAAAGAACAATCCTTACCAGACCATGTTAAGTCAAAACTCCTAGATGCTCCTATGGAGAAACAAAGTTTGTTTGGCTCCCCTGCACAGGAGGTTCTAAAAGTGGAGGAAAAAGCAAAATCTGTCCAAACAGTCAAGGATTTCTTACAGGTCCAACCTCAGAGGTTTAGCAGAAATTGGCCTTGAAGGGTGGTCCTTTCCAGACACCTCCAGAGCACAGAGAGGCAGAAATAGGCGCCCAAGAGGCAGAGGTCAATCTAGGGGTGCCTACAGGGGCGTCAGTGGCAACCTGCCAACCAGAGAAGTGCTGCCACAGATTCAACTACAACCACTTCCACAGGACAGACACAATGACTTGGCTCTGGTTCCGCCTACCAGGGAACAACTGGAAGCACCCTTAAGGAAGCTAGCCTTATTTTCGACAACTGGCATTGCATTACAGGAGACAAATGGACTTTACAAACAGTAGACAAGGGTTACAGGTTTCACTTCCACACTCTACCAAAAAGAGGAATGCCAAACCTACCACCAAGCCAAAAACAGAGGCTCAAAGACAAATCAACAACTTACTAAGGATGAGAGCTATAGAAAGGTACCACCTATGGAACAAGGCCAAGGATTTTACTCCAGGCTTTCCTTGTACCAAGAAAAGAAAATCAATGGAGACCTATTCTCGACTTGTCGCACTGAACACATACCTCATTGTTCCAAAATTCAAAATGCTGACCCTCCAGCAACTTCTTCCCATGCTGGACAAGGGAGTCTTGGCTGGTGACTCTAGATCTCAAGGAGGCATACCTGCACGTCCCTATCGACCAGATTGCAGAAGACACCTCAGATTTCTTGCAGGATCAGAGCATTATCAATTCTCAACATTGCCCTTTGGCTTATCTACTGTAGAGTATTCACAAAATGCCTGGCATCAGTAATTGCTCATTGCAGGCTTCAGGGAATTCAGATTTACCCATACCTGGACGACTGCCTAATACAAGCGGACAACAAGGCAAAATTAACAAAAGATTTGGAAAATGTCATAATACTGTTGCAAGCCTTGGGATACACAGTCAACATGCAAAAGTCAAGACTTGTACCATCCCAAAGGATAACATTTTTGGGTGCAGAACTGGATACATCAACTCAGATGGCTTTTCTCACAGAAGAAAAACAAAAGCAACTACCAGTCTATTTCATGACATTAACGACACAAACTCGGCTTACTGCAAGGAAAGTCCTGCAAGCCCTGGGTTACATGGCATCCTGCATAATATTGATTCCGCATGCCAGGCTGCATATGAGAAAGTTGCAATGGTACCTAAGGAATGTATGGTCTCAACACAAGCACAGTCTAGAAGCCCATATTCCAATACTTCCATGCCTGGAAAGGGGGGAAAAAAATTTTTTCCCCCCCCCCCGTGGTGGGGGGGCTTTCCCCGGGCCCTGTTTTTTAAAAATTGAACAGAAAAGGATTGCCTTTCCCCCAAAAAAAAACCACATCCAAACCAAGGAAAACCCATTTTACCAAAAAAGGGGGGAAAAAAAAAGGGCCTTTTTAAAAAAAAACCTATTATTGTTGTTATATTATAACTTTTCTAAGGCAATTTTCAGGCCTTATTATCACTGTCTTTTATCAGGTGTTTTTCTTAGAAAGGCTTAAGTCCTTACTTTTTGTGTGTGCAGTGATACCTTGATATTTTTTCTTGTTTTCATGTTTTTATAGGTATATGTCTAATTTTTTAACATGTCTGAGAAGCAAAATCAGGCTTTAAGAGATGTCTATGCGACAGAAAATGTCCATCATGGATAACCACTCTTCCTCAGTTTGTTGTCTTGGCCCTCTCCACTTACAGGAGGACTGTTCTATTTGTCATTCCTTCAGTGAGAGTGGGTCATGATGGAGAGACGAGGAAGTTGGTGGTAGACAGGGGTTTATTAAAAGGCGGGCAATTTCAGGAGGCCCTTGACAAGGCTGAATTGGTATCCTGTCGCCGAAGGCGTCCAAGTCTTTCGAGAGTGTCGGAGCCATAGTCATCGCTCCGAAAGTAACCTCTATTAAGATCTTCGACACTGGCTCCACAGGTGACTTCGGAGTCGGTTAGCCGAATGTATATCTTTGATCGAGACTCCGGTCTTGAGAACTTGATCTCCCGAAGGTTCCGGGCTTACTCCATCGATCCTTCACTGGTGCGACTTTCGCCCTTCAATCTCAGGTATTCTTCGGAGACTACTTATCTGATCTCGATGTGGATCGAAAGGATACAGAAGTTAATGGAGAACTCGCCCTTTTCTAAATTGATCCAAGTTTCGGCCCCAGCTGGTTTCTCGCTAAAACTTCAGAGCCCTCTCCTGGGTCCATTCATTCGCTCCTCCTCCGGGACTTGTCAAGTCTTCTCGAGCCGAGAGTCGGTTCTGATGATGGTAGAACCATCGACAATTGTGCCTCCACAGCTGTGCTTTTGGTACCGGTGACGACACGCAGCGCAGGGCGGATAGAGGGGTCCCAGAGCCACTATCGCTCCTTGGTTCCTGGTGGACAGTCGAACCGAGACTGCTGTCGGGTACCGACTTCTCCCTAGGAGCCTCGGCTCAGATTAGTTCGGCACCGTCCTCTGATCGGAGCCCGACCCCCGGTCTGGGATTGTTCCTCGGTTTCTCGAAACCAGGAAGTTCTTTGGATCTGGGGTACAGGTGCGCTTCGACGCCATAATGTGGAAGGTCTTGTCGAAACAGACACAGATCTCATCGGATTCTTCTTCTCCTCCCCTAAGGGTCCATTTGGCTCACTTCTGTATCCTCACGACTCCTACTAAGCTGCCGAGACCCAGCCTCATTTGCCCTCTAGTAAGTATGCTCCGGTTCCTCGGACGCTTCTCCAGAAGCCCCATCTGAAGAAGTACCAAAGAAAAAGACTGTGCAAGAGGAGGTACATAGATTCCCCACAGGTGAAGTCTCTTACATCAGATACAGATTTAGATGAAGCAGAAGGGTCCCCACGGTCCCCTCGGAGGATGTCTCCTATCGCGGACATCCTGGAGATCCTGTTAAAATAGAGGGGAGATTAGCAGCCACTTCAACTCCTTTCTGTGAATGCCAGTATTGTTGAAGGCATTTTGGGGGCTCTAGCTTCTACCTTCTGGGTGACCCCTCCTTAGACGAACTTATTGGCTTGATAGCTAAGAGGCTTGGAGACACCTGACCACGGTGGAACCAGTTCCTCGCAGGCCGACATAAGTTCATAACAGCCCCCAGGACAAGAGTTTTCTTACCAAGGGTGTTCCAAGTGGATACTATGGTGGTGGTGGCAGCCACTAAGAAGGACATGTCAGAGTCCCTCTTCCGCCGTCCATCCTCCTAATAAGGATTCCAGGACTATGGACAGAAATGGGAAGCGGCGGTTTCCAGTTCTCGCGACTTTTTCCATGCATGCGATCACTGAACTACTTGACGATTTTTACGTGTTTACAGAGGGATCTCCTCAAGGAACTCGGAGATCCTCTCCAGGGTCGTACAGATGCCACTGTGCCAATGAAAGTGACAGCACAACTTATCACCCTTAACTCTGTAGTCAACTCCTCCATGAGGCTCATTTCATATCAGGCCGGTTAAAAGTGCATTCAGAGGCTTCAAGCGATTGCCTAGGAGACAATCCTGGCTGCAGCTGTTACTCCTTTATGAAGTCTTCAAGTCTTCTTTTACTAACGCCCCGCTTGATGGTGCCTCTGCTTTTTGGCCCCAAAGTAAAGGAGAGACCCTCACTAGGTGTGAGCAAGAAGGAATACCCTATCTGCTGTAGGAGTCCGTTTTCCCGCCTTCCAGACCATACCCCAAAGGGCAAAGAGAGGGAAAGATGTGGTTCTGTAAGACACAGGGTTCCTTCAGTCCACACAGAGTGATAATGCCCCTTCCAGAGGCAGAGGAGAGGGGAAGAAATGGAAGACGCCGGGTCCAAACTGGGCAGAGGGGGTCCACAAAACCAGGGCGACAGAGATACCGTTTCTTCTGGCAAGCCTTTCCAGCACTCCTGAGAGGAGGCCCGACCTGTCCCTGCTCTGGAGGGCAGTTGGGACGCTAACTTAACTTTGTACCCGCTTGGCCTGTGCTAAATTAAACCTCTAGATGCGCAAGGGTACAAAATATAATTACCAGAGGTTACTGACATAAAAATTCATAAACGCTCCCCTACCACCAAAAAGATTCCCAGATCGTTCCACCCAATCTGCGGAATCAGGCAGCCTTAGAGATCCAGAAGCTGCTCAGGAAAAGAGCCATCCAAACAGTCCCGCATACCAAATAGGATCCGGAACTTACTCAAGGTTGCTTTTAGTTCCAAAGAAGACAAGGGACTGAGACCAATTCTGGATCCTCTCAGCAGATTAAACACCTCGTTAGCCGAAGGACAAGTTTCGGATGGTCACGCTACAGTCAATCCTCCCTTTTCTAGGAAGGAGACTGGATGTGCTCTATAGATCTCAAGGACGCGTGCACTACCACCATATAAAAGTGGTCGACCGTCCAGGAGATTCCCTGCGCTTCGGCTGGGAGCCAGTCATTTCGCTTCCAGCTCTGCCGCTTGGTCTCGACCCTCAGCCCAGAGGGTGTTTGCAGTGTATGGCAGTAGTAGTGTCTCACTTGAGACAACAAGGATTCCGGGTGTTTCCACGTGATATCTAGGCGACTGGCTCCTCTCACACCACCACCGGTATATCATCTGCTCCAAGTAAGAGATTACACAATCAGTCTTTGTTCCTTCTTGGCATTACGAAATCAATTTAGAAAAATCTTCTTTATCGCCATCACAGCCGCATCTCATTTATAGAGGTAGAACTGGACACTACCTTGGTCACGGTCAGATTTCCTCAGAAAGGGTTTCAAAACTAAGGAGCAAATTGCAATACTCCTTCAAAAGACAAAAAGCTACAGCAAAACAGGTTTTAAGAGTCCTGGGATTAATGTCAGCTGCACTGGTTGCAGTCCCTCTAGGAAGAATGCACGCGGAGATCCTACAATGGCTACTATCTTCACCAGTGGTCCTATCACAGCTACCGCCGTTGTCACACGAATTCTGATCACATCCTGCTGCAAGCAGGATCTACGATAGTGGATGCTATCTCAAGACTTGATACAAGGTCGACCATTTACCCTGCCAACCCCAATAGCGACATAATAACCACGGACGCTTCCCTGATTGGGTAGTTTATTCCAGGAAAGACGGTCCAGTGCAATGGCCCGGAACAGAATGCAACTGCACATAAATGTTCTACAGCTAAGAGCGGTGTTTCTAGCGCTGCAACACTTTCACGGCGCAGCATCTTACCTCAAGGAACAGTGGCAGTCAGACAGAGTCAGTGGTCTGGTACATCAACAAACAAGGAGGAACAAGATCTTATCCACTATGCAGAGGCCCTCAGGATCTGTAATGGGCAATGGGCTGTCTCCAACTTCGGACGCTTAATAGCAGCGACATTCCGGGGACGCCAAGCGTATTGCGGACAGGGGTTGAGCAGACAACCCATCCTGTTACCTCGCGAGTGGCCCTGAAATCTCAAGAGTGGGCGGGAAAGCGATATTCCAGCCGTCGGGGCCAAGCTTGCTCGACCTTTTTGCATCGCCGATGAATGCCAAATGCAGAAGCTACTTTCCCTTCTCCCTCCACCAGGAGTGTCCCCAGAGATTCACTGGTTCACGATTGGCCCCGGGTCTCCTGTATGCTTTTCCACCCATTCCGTTAATCCCCAGGTTTCTAGAAAGCCAAGCGCCTGGAAAGGACCATAATTCCTTAATAGCCCCATTCTGGCCTCGACAGATCTGGTTCCCCTTTCTTCAGGCCCATCAAATCGAGGGAGCCATGGATTCTGGACCCAGTTCCAGACCTTTTGACCCATGCATCAGGAGCCCCTCATCCATCCTGCAGGCCTTAAAATTGACAGCTTGGCTGCTCCTCTTCCCATCCTAGCCAGGTCAAGCCTTTTGTCCTCTCTGGGCGGTTAAACGGATAATTTGCTTCTTGTTTCCTCTCTTAAACCATCCACTACAAAGACTTATCAGAGCAAGTGGACACGTTTTCTTATTGGGCATTACAACAAGGATTAGATCCAACAGAAAGCGCCAGTGCACAAAATTTTGGAGTTTTGTCTAAGATCTTTGAAGAAGGAGCATCATCGCCCACAGTTAGGGGCCAACTGGTGGCCATATCAAACTTTCATGTGGGTTACAAAATTCTTCCATCATGTCCCACAGACTTTGGTAAGGCGTTTTGAAAGGCACCTTTCACCTCCGCCCTTCCATTCGTAACCTTAGTTGCTTCTTGGGATCTTAATTTAATTTTATCCCAGTTAATGTTTACCCTTTGAACCAGCCTCCACAGCCTCTCTTAAGTTCATGTCATGGAAAACATTATTCTTGGTGGCTATAACCTCTGCTCGTAGAATTTTCGGAATTACACGCGCTATCTGTTCGACCCTCGCTACTTGATTTTCCACTCGGATAGAGTGACATTATGCACCAATCAGTCTTTTCTCCCAAAAGTTTGTTCACTCTCAAATATTAACCAGTCCATCGAACTTCCCACCTTCTATAAAGATCACACTAACAAGTTGGAATATATGCTACATAAGTTAGACGTCCACAGACAACTCAGATTTTATTTGCAAAGGACAAAAGATGACAGAAAATCAGACCAACTATTTATATCCTTTGCTGACCAAAGAAAAGGTATGGCGGTTACCAAAGTTACCTTGTTTAAATGGCTGACAGATTGTATTAAATTTATCTATTCACAGACTAAACAACAATTACCTTTTCAACCCAAGGCTCATTCTACCAGGGCTATGGCCACATCTCTAGCCCATGCAGCCCGTTTGCCATTGGATACTGTTGTGTCGCGGCAACAACCTGAAGCCTCATACCTTCATTCTCCATTATAAGTTGGACAAGAACTCCAAAGATAGGGCCTCTTTTGGTTCCACGGTTCTCAGGAATGTTCTCCCATGAGCCACCAGGAGTAAAGGAGCTAGGGGACTCTACCCATGCGTAAGAACAAAAGCGGCGAGATTGAACAATTTCACATAAAGAAGTTATGTCTTACCATAACGTTCCATGAATTGTTCTAATGCTTTGTTCTTACTACCCTCCATCCACCCGACCTATGTTTTTTATTTGAGAACAGGATTATTTGGATTCCAATTCAGCTTGTGTTCAACACCTTCTGTTAGTCTCTGGCTGCTTCTGTTGTCAGGGTACTCCTTTCATTATCTAGCTGTTTTGGCATTTGCTGCCCTTATCTTTAAATTACTGCTGGCGCCTGGAAGCATTATTGTTATCTTCTGGTGTTAGCAAACTAGATCTGAGGGTTAGCACTAGGGGATTGTGGGATAGGACTGTGCCTTGAGCTTTCTCAAGATGCAGAGCTGTAGAAGTGGCCGTCTCGGAGCCGAGGATCGGCTCCGAACCCATCACAATAAGAACAAAGGCGAGATGAACAATTCACATGGAACGTTATGGTAAGACATAACTTCTTTTTATGCTCTGGGGTTGTTCTTAAAAATACTTGCTTAACAGCAACCTTTATAAACTCGTACATATTCTCCAAATACTTCAGTTACCCTTGTTTTCCCTTTAGCATTCAAGAATTGCTCCTCCTCTTCTGTAAGATTCCCCTTCATCTGCAATACTTTAACCTTTGCTAATCCCTCTAAATAATTCTTATTACTACTTTATAAAACGTAGGCAAAAAACTTGCAAAGACTCGTCACAAACCATCCAATAAGTGTGACGGCCTCTCGATAGGAATTCTCAGCAAGCTGTACCCCGAACCAGCGATAGGACCAACCCCTATACAGAACCAAAGGTTTGAAATAGATCCTGGTGTTAAAACACCACTGTATGAGACCAACTCCAACAGATGATAGCACGACGAAAAATGTCTGTAAAAATCTTTATTCCAAAAAACGAACGATGAAAAACAAGCAGCTGGAACAAAACTTGCTTCAAAACCACATATCAAACGAATCAAGGTTACGTGCTTTCACCCACTCAAAGTGTGGGCTTCTTCAGAACCCTTTGTGAATAGTAAAACAAACATTTTATAGAAATGTGATGCCAAAAGGAAGCGGATACTGATGGATACATAGTATCTATATACCAAGTTCCGCCCCTTAAAGCTATACCGTTAAAACTTCTAAGATGGTTTAATACACAAATATTTGTAATCGTAAACATTTGTTCATCATTGTTTGTAAAAAACTTCATGTGTTGTAATTTGTGTCAAAAACACCCCCATTAAACACAATGTCAAAACTACATTCTACTATTTACATGTTTCATGCCAAGTCCGTCTCCTATAGATGTGGATATTTGAATTGACAAGTCAAATGTAAATGTAATCATATTTATAGTATTCACAAGAAAGATTTAACTAATGCATTATATAGACATACAAGTATTACTGATGACAGACATAAATTCAAATTTGCCATTCTGGAAACTATTGTGGTAGATCCCATTGGTGGTTATTGTAAATCTTTTTTAAGTTTTAAAGCGGTTTGGTGGCAACTTTTTTTAGATGCCACCAATCATCCCGGTCTCGACTATTATATCTCCTGAAAACCAATTGTATATGATATTAATGTTGTTCATAAGTAATTTTTGACTTTTGTAGATAGTTCAATTAGTTGGTTGAACATTGTTTTAGTATTATAATTCCTCATTGTATTGTTAGTATTGAAATTATAGCTTTTCATATTTCTACTTGTTCATTTTATTTCTGTTTTATGTATTCAATTGTATTTTATATTAATCAGTATGGTATTTGTGCCAATTTATAGGATATAATGGTTATGTTATAGATGAGGAAATGTATTCGTTATATGGATTGTAATACATACCATTGTATCTTTAGCAATGGGTTATTTTTATATTTGACGTGTCAATTCATATATCCGCATCTATAGGAGACTGACTTGGTGTCAAACATGTAAATAGTAGAATGTAGTTTTGACATGTTTAATGGGGGTATTTTTGACAAATTATAACCTAGGAAGTTTTTTATAAACAATGATGAACAAATGTTTACGATTACAAATATTTGTATATTAAACTGTCTTAGAAGTTATAATGGTATAGCTTTAAAGGGATGGAATTGGTATATAGGATACTATGTGTATCCATCAGTATCCGCTTCCTTTTGGCGCCAAATTTTAAATAAAATGTTTGTTTTACTATTCACAAAGGGTTTTGAAGAAGCCCACAGTTTGAGTGGGTGAAAGCGCTTAACCTTGATTCGTTTGATATGTGGTTTTGAAGCAAGTTTTGTTCCAACTGCTTGTTTTTCATAGTTCGTTTTTGGAATAAAGAATTTTACAGCCATTTTTCGTTGTGCTATCATCTGTTGGAGTTGGTCTCACACAGCAGTGTTTTAACACCAGGATCTATTTTGAACTTTTGGTTCTGTATAGGGGTTGGTCCTATCTCTGGTTCTGGGTACAGCTTGCTGAGAATTCCTATCGAGAGGCCGTCACACTTATTGGATGGCTTATTACTACTTTCCCATATCTCTTTCCCCTTCATGTCTGTAATCTTTTTAAATTCCATTTAAATCTTATCCCACTCTTCAGCCATCTCTTCTAAAGGTTTATATCTACCCCAGCAACTCTTGAGTCTTTCCCACTGCCCACTTCTTAAATTCCTCTCTCTAATAGCAAATAGGAAAGAACCAGTGATTTATTTTACTAGATGATTTATTTTACTAGATTACACTGCATCTTTATCTTAGTTTTTAATTAGTTTGTAATAGTTATTGGATGTATTTCAGAGCTTTTAATTAAATAGACATGCTGTTGAGGACTAGTTTCTGTCGGTTCTAACCCAGTTATTGTACCTTGGGGAATAATATGTAAATTCTGAGTA
>NC_056737.1:160000-162500 GCF_019279795.1 Protopterus annectens | reverse complement strand
GGTAAAAAAGTTTATACATCTGCTACTCTTTCTGCCAGGGCTTTAAACTGTCAATTTCACATGATACAGTACCAGGAATTTTTGCTAGATCGGCTGAATAAAATCTCCTGAACCTTTAGACCGTAAGTCCCTTCAGGAGTTCGTACACAATTCTCAGCAGGTCAGTAATCATTTTTTTAAAATGTGGCTATGATGCACTGGAGGCTTCATTTAGATCAGCTATGACTGGAGCAGTGATTCGAAGGCATGCCTGGCTAAAAGAGCAATCCTTGCCAGACCATGTTAAGTCTAAACTCCTAGATGCCCCTGTGGAGAAACAAAGTTTATTTGGCTCCCCTGCACAGGAGGTACTAAAGAAAGTGGAAGAAAAAGCAAAATCTGTGCACAGTCAAGGATTTTCTGCAGGTCCAACCTCCGAGGTTCAGCAGAAATTGGCCTTCCAAGAATTGGTCCTTTCCAGACACCTCCAGAGCACAGAGGCAGAAATAGACGCCAAGAGGCAGAGGTCAATCAAGGGGTGCCTACAGGGGTCGCCAGTGGCAACCTGACAACCAGAGGAGTGCCACAGCTGCGACTGCAACCACTTCCACAGGACAGACACAATGACTTGGCTCTGATTCCGCCTACCAGGGAACAATTGGAAGCACCCTTGGGCGGAAAGTTAGCTTTATTTTCAAAAAATTGGCATTGCATTACAGGAGACAAATGGACTTTGCAAACAATAGACAAAGACTACAGGTTTCACTTCCACACTTTACCAAAAAAGAGAGGAATGCCAAACCTTCCACCAAGCCAGAAGTCAGAGGCTCTAAAACAAGTCATCAACTTACTAAGGATGAGAGCAATAGAAAAGGTACCATCTATGGAACAAGGCCAAGGATTTTACTCCAGACTATTCCTTGTACCAAGAAAAGAAACTCAATGGAGGCCTATTCTCGACTTGTCCGACTCGAACACATATATCTCATTGTACCAAAATTCAGGATGCTGACCCTACAGCAACTTCTTCCCATTTTGGGCAAGGAGTCTTGGCTGGTGACTCTAGATCTCAAGGAGGTATACCTGCACGTCCCTATACGACCAGATTGCAGAAGACACGTCAGATTTCTTGCAGGATCAGAGCATTATCAATTCTCAGTATTGCCCTTTGGCTTATCTACTGCGCCCAGAGTATTCACGAAATGCCTGGCATCAGTAATTGCACATTGCAGGCTTCAGGGAATTCAAATCTACCCATACCTGGACGACTGCCTAATACAAACGGACAACAAGACAAAAATAATAAAGGATTTGGCCTATGTCATACAACTGCTGCAAGCCTTGGGATACACAGTCAACATACAGAAGTCAAGACTAGTGCCATCCCAAAGGATAACATTTTTGGGTGCAGAACTGGACACAATAACTCAGATGGCTTTTCTCACAGAAGAAAACAAAACAACTTCCAGTCTACTTCACGGCATTGACAAGACAAACTCAGCTTACTGCAAGGAAAGTCCTGCAGGCCCTGGGTTACATGGCATCCTGCATAATCTTGATCCCACATGCCAGACTGCATATGAGAAAATTACAATGGTACCTAAGAAGTGTATGGTCTCAACACAGACACAGTCTAGAAACCATGATACCAATCATTCCATGCCTGAAAAAGGAATCCCTGTGGTGGGTTCAGGCCTGCCAGACCAACAGAGGGTTGCCTTTCCACAAACCACAACCAAAACAGACCATCACCACGGACGCCTCAGACCTAGGCTGGGGCGCACACATGGAAGACGAGTGTATTCAAGGCCTATGGTCCTAAGACCAGCTGAATCTACACATAAATCTAAAGGAGATGCTGGCAGTGAAGCATGCAATAGAGGCATTCAAATCATTCCTCCAGCAAGGACACCTACTGATAAGGACGGACAATACCACAGTCATGTGGTCCATCAACAAACAGGGAGGCACGCATTCCTACCCTTTATGCCGGATGGCAATGGAACTGTGGAACCTAGGCCTGAATCTCAACATTCAACTGCAGGCCAGATTCGTACCAGGAAAAGAGAATTCACTAGCAGACAAATTAAGCAGAACTACCACGGATGCTCACGAATGGATGCTGCATCCAGATATCTTCAAAACCATAACAAAGAAATGGGGAATGCCAGAAATAGATCTGTTCGCCTCCCCACTCAACCACCAACTGAAGAATTTCTGCTCAAGAGAATACCACCCACAAGCCTGGAGGGTGGACTCCCTTTCTTTCAGCTGGAAGGCCCTGACAGTTTATGCCTTTCCACCTCTCCCATTGATGTACAAAGTTCTACTGAAGATCAGGGAGGAACAGCCAAAGGTAATTCTGATAGCTCCAGACTGGCCAAGGCAACATTGGTACCCGCTAATGAGAAGCATGTCTCGGACGAACCCATGGCCTTTACCTCTGTGGCCTTTACTTCTAACACAGAACAACTACAAGACCCTGCATCCAAACTTGAAAACGCTGCAGCTAACTGCCTGG
>NC_056737.1:32500-155000 GCF_019279795.1 Protopterus annectens | reverse complement strand
TAGTATAGGCCATGCTGAGATAGAGGGGAATCAGATGAATGGGAACCACTGAAGACAGAATATTATGATAATGGCATAAGAGGGTCTCACAGTTAGTGGTTGCTTGTGATGGAGAAAGAGAATGTGCGGCATTTCCTCTGTGCACAGGATTAAGGTAGTGAGCTTGTTTACAGTCTCCTTATTGTAGCCCAGGATTTGATCCCTTAAAGCTCCATTTGCCATCTGAGATTCTAAGCAACTCACTTAACTAGACAGCACTTGGTAATTGAGAAAAACTGGGATAGGTTCCTTAATCCCATGCATGCACTTGCCTGTGAACCTATTTCAGTTTGTGCTGTCACTCTGGCATGCAGGAGTCCACACCTATAAACCTGCAAGTTACAGATTTAGCTTCCTTTTTTGGGTTTCAGGCCCTGCTAATCAGTGAACCACTTATGTCATAGAAAGTGTTCAGATGTCTAAAAAGCATGCAACACTCACAAGAAAATAAATATTATAAAGGAAAATAAACAAAAGAAATAACATCTTTATTTACATTTCAAGAAATTTGTCATGTTTGGAACATTGTCTTTTTTCTTTTGTGAGTCACCATTTTCAAATGTGTGGTATATTTTGTTTTATATATGTATATGTATATATGTGTGTGTGTGTATGTATATATATATATATATATATATATATATATATATATATATATATATATATATATATATATATATATATGTATACAAAAAAAAAGTCTCTGTGGTATCCCCGAAGTCTCAAAACAACCCACTAAACAAGTGTAGTGGGTCCAAAAACAAAACAGTGTAAGGAACTTCTCTGTGTGGAAGATTTTCAGTCCATATATCTCTATATCTTCCATTTATCTCTAGTTAATCAATCACTGTATATTAATCAGATCAGACAAAAGTAGTAGAAGTAGTGAAATTAAACTCATCTTAAATTAAAAAAAATATATATATATATATATATATATATATATATAATTGTACAGAATTATATACACTCGCACACACATATATGTATATATTTTTTTTCAATTTTTAGGATAGAACAGTGAGGATTAAATCAACTTTTTCAACCTTTACCCGATGGAACCTTGAGACTTCACCTAACCCTGATGATAGTGTTATGATGGCACTAGCATGGCCTGAACTTGCAGAAGCTGTAAGTAACATTTTTTTTCCTAAGTCGCATGTGGGATTGCACCTTTATGTGAAGTTTTTTTATATGTTCAGGAAAGAGAACAAATTTTTTTTTTTTTTTTTTTTTTTAACTCCACTGAGCATTTTTAATGGAAACTGATCCATATCTAGAATGTGTTCATTTTATTCTAAATACACAGCATGCCTATCTTGTTGACTGGTAGAGGTATGTTGCATACACTAAAAATAATAAGGTACTGCAACTCAGGAATTTTGTATTCAGTGTTCACTGTTAGTGATATTTTCTGCCATTCTGTTTGCACCTCTTGCTGGTTTGAGATTAGTTAGGAGGCTAATGGATGATTTGTAGAACACCTTTGTGAAAGATCTTGTAAGGTTTTAAAATTGATTTTACTGCATTTTTTCCATTTGCTTGTAATGTTACCATTTTAACATGAAATGCATCTTAAATAGAAATGCTGCTGCTATATTTGTGGCCGAACTCGTTTAAAAACTGTGTAGCAAGTGTTCTTTTAGTAGAAAGGACTCTTGTGATCAAGTCTGCACTGCTAGTGGCTCCAAGTTATGGGTACCAGTAAAAACTGAGAGAAGTAAACCATAGGAAAGCTAAATCAGGTATAATGGTACAGACTTCAGACAAGCTTTAGCAACTAAATGTGTAAGAAGGTACGGCAGAAAAACAGTATGGAACACTCAAAACTGCTTTCAGAGACAGAGAAAGAAAGGTAAAAAAAAAGAAAACACCCTTGTCAGAAAAATATGGCAGCAAAATTTTGGAGGACAATAACTAAGTATAAAAGAAATGCTGTGATTACTGAGACTGCAGGCACGAACTGGATAAAATCTTCGCTTTATTCAACACTCAAATAAAAGCTGAACGCCAGTAACCATATCGTTTTTCATCAGACTTCATCAGATGAATTGATTAATTATCTTAATTGTATTTATACAACTTACTATTTTAAACAGTTGTATACATACAATTAAGATAATTAATCAATTCATCTGATGAAGTCTGATTTGTGTGGATGAAAACGCATAGTTGGACTGAAGGCGTTCATGTGCTTTTTATTTGCGTGTTGAATAAAGCGAAGATTTTATCCAGTTCGTGCCTGCAGTCTCAGTAATCACAGCATTTATTTTGTATTTATTTGTGGATTTTGAGTGCTTCCACTTGTTTATTTATCAAGTATAAAAGAACATAAAGAATGGGGTAGTCAGAAGTTGATGATGAGTATGGGTGTGGTTTTGGTATGGGTTGATTAAATGTTATGGGGCAGTGGTAACTAATGGAGGTAGGGAGTTTGTTACAGATTTAAGGGTGTGTCTTTGATAATCAGGCGGTCAAGTAGGGAATGATTGCCTGAGTAAATGGGAGGAGTGAAGTCTTTTATTAGCTAGGGGAGCCTTAAGTATATCTTAAGATGCCTTCTTATTCAGCAGATTTTGAGACCAGTAGGTTAATGCTGAAATTTCCTAAGAATATATTTTTTGTAGTTGTGGGAAGAGTCTATGGTGTCTGTAAGCAAAGATTTGAATTTGGAAATATTTGGTGGTGTAAGAAGTTGTTATTCATGAAAGTATTTCATAACAAATGGCTATATAGGTTCTGTTACTGAGAAGAAATCAATCTCTTATCTTTTGCCCAGCATTGAATATGTAGGTATAATTAGGGAAGCAGTAGCTAAAGTCGGGGGTGTCTACTTTTACCAAGGATTAGAAAGTGTGTAGGATGTCTGGATTATTGGAGTATAGGAAGGGTTGTAGATCTAATTTGTTTAAGAATTTGCCAGCATTCATCATAGCAATTTCATGTGAACTTGTTTGGGGAGAGGAGTAAGGTATGCATGCAGATCTGGTGCCACATAGCTACATAATAAAAGAATTTGAATGAGTGGGTAGGTTATTATAGATTTTTTGTGGTTAAGAACTTATTGGTTATTATTAAGGAGGCTTTTGGGGGAGAAGAGAGGCTGGGTGAAGCTATTAAGGATGTGATCTTGATGACATAGTAGTGGGAGGTTGTGGATAGAGGGATAGTTGTGCAGGTAACTGAGCTGACTCTTAGTGTGTGACCATGCTATGTGGCTTCTGGGTATTACTTCACAGGAAGTGTCTCGCCAAACTCTTTGGCTTTATTTCCACATAGTTCTTTCATCTTAAGATCTGCTCATTTCCATGTTGCAGATGTCAGTAGGACATTGTTTAAGGGGGGGGAGAGAGAGAGAGACACCATTGTCATGTCCTTGCCACAGGAGTATTCAACAGTCAGCTCATAGTTCTGTTTTGGTAATTTCTAGAGCTGCAGTAAGACCCCGGTTTGGAAATATTTTTAACTTTTATTCGAATAAGTAAAAATTACAAGAAAAGCCTAGTCAAGCTAGATTTTCCACTGTATTTGTAGTTTATACTTGTTGGTTTGTCTGTGTGACCTTGTTACTCATTGTTTTAACTTTTAATGGAATGTTTCATTAGCTAATTTGCACATTAGATTTTAAGACACTGAAATCTTTTTGAAGACCAGTGTTACCCTTTTAAGTTCATTAACATACTACAAAAGATGGTTGACACTAAGATTCTAGGCAAGCTAAAGAGACCCCAGAATAGTTTCTTTGAGCTTTGCTGCTTTCTTTTATTTTTTTTTAATTTTATTTGTTAAATTGGTAAACCCAGGAGTACTGTGGAGGTGGAATGAATCAAACCCATACCCTTGACTACAAGAAGTAGCTTCATTAACAGCTCAGAGCCCTATTCTTTTGTGCTTTGTGACAGAGAGACGGCCCTTTTATGTTATCAGCATGGTCAAAGATCTCTCTAGAGTTGTCTAGGATGTACATACAGTAATCCCTTCCCTCTAGGGCATGTACACCTCCCTTACTGGCCAGTATATGATCTATAGCTGTACAGTTTTGCAGAACTACCATCCATACTGCAGTCAGTTGTATAGTTACTTCACTAATGTGCTTGCAGTTTCATTGATAACCTTTTCAAGAATAGTTGAAAGCAGCCTCATATCTCCAACAGCATGGTCTATTACAATACATGAAAAAAAAAAATCTCAGTTTCTGAGATTTCTCAAAACATAAAATCATTTCTTGTTGAAATTTATCACAGCGTATTGTGCATCACACTATATCATATTTCAGTGAAATATATACAGCACTGTAGTAAGCTGAATTAAATGTAATTTTAAAAAATGTGATTGTTTCTTATTGTATAAAACGTACAGAATATAAAACTGCAAAGTGTACTAACCTTGTCATTCTTTCCAGTGGAAATGCAACAGAACTGTATGAAACTGAAACTAAATCTGCTTCTGAAATTTGCACAAATTAATGTGTAGAGCTATACCTTATTTAGACTTAAAATACTGCTTGCAACTATTTTCAAGTAGAGAGAAAGCAGCTGTTGATTAGCCATTTCTCCATGGTTTCATTAGTTTACACAAATGGGCAGCATTTGCAGAGAGAACTCCAGTTTAATTGTGGTTGAGAAAATTGTGTAACTGCTGTTTGGATGTACTTGTCACACGTAGATAAAAAATCAAGTGTATCCTTATTTACTGGTAGTGATGGATCCAAACAAACTGTAGACTTCTTTCATATGCTACTTGTTTATTTAAACACATTTATTTTTGCCTTTATGCAAGTTTTTAGTTGTTTCTATATTTGGTCTATATTTTGTTTTGCAAAGTGCATTGCTGGGTTCTGTTTATTTCAAGTGAAAAATTGTATTATTGGATTTTAGAAGCTTGAGGCTTGGCAATTTATTAAAGTATAAGTGTAGTTTGTAAATTTAGTGGTTTCTCAACTGTTGGCTTTCACCTTTCAAAGAGTTGCTGTTTACGCTGTTGCTATCAAACAGATATTTAACAGTTGGCTCATTTTAAGGGTAAGCAGTGATTGTGTTCTTGGTGTACTACATTGGTCTTGCTGGTGGCAGTGTCAATGTAAAGAAAGGGGAAGGGGTTGTTGATACTGGAGTGCTATCAGTAACCCTTCTTGGACTACATATTGTGTTTATGTGCAAAATAATCTTGGACGTGTTTTTAGTTAGTTTTGCTAAGATAGCACTGGAAGGCACTGGGCTTGGAAGATATAGGTCATATCCTGGTGAAACATTTATTACAGTGACCAGATGCAAATCAGAACTTATAAAGTTTATTTGGGTGTGCCAGGTGCTGACTGTTATCCAAGACAGCAGGGCACATTTTTAGTATGCTGTTAAAGCCAGAACCCTGTCTCATATTTGGTGGTTAGCAGCGCAGATTGTGAGACTGTAGCCCCTGGGGGAAGTGGAAGGGATAATATGCCCATTTATTGCACAGACCATAAATAATGTGAAAGAGTTCTGTAATGCCATTTACCCCTTGACTCTGGCATTGAGTGAACCATTTTCTTGGGTAGTTGGTCTTGATATTTGTTTGAAGTCCTAGAAGCATGAGTATGGTTTCCCATGGCAAGGCACAAGTCCACCTATCCAGCGTTTTTTTTTTTTTTGCAGTTAAAGTCCTTGGTGCATTGAAGTGGGGCACTCTTTTTCAGTGTTAGGGTCACAGCCAGTCATAATATCCAAGCAGTCATAAATGTGATGTTGCAGTGGAAACAAGTGTGTAGTAGCAATAGTAATAGATTAATAACATAGTTACCGGTTTCAGTATTTAAGGCCAACACAAATTTAGTTGAAATTTGTAAGTTTAAATCTTATGGTATGCGGAGAGAGAGGTTACTTTGGGACATAACTTTCCCCATGCACCTTTACCATATCTGACCTGTACACTAATTGCTGTTTGACTTGAGGATTACTTTCTTGGAATTCACAATGTCTTGATCTTTTGGCTCTGTACATTTCTTGTAGTATAAAGTGTGGATCTACATTTGGCTTGATCAGCACTTGACTGTGTTGGTAGTGGTGTTAATGGGCTCTTGAGATGGCTTTCATTGGTGCAGATGTCCTTCAAGAATGCAACTGCAGTCATAACATGTGGGTTGTCCTGTCTCAGGCAGCCCTCGATCGGCCGGATTCCAGAGTCTGGGTCCGACGTCGGCTGATGTCGCATTTCTCTCCGACGTCAGAGCGGCTGGAGTACATAAGCATCAGCCAACGCCATTTTCTTCAGTCTTTCTTGCCGCGCGGTGCCCAAAGCAGAAGCAGTTCGCAAGTGCCGGTCGGTCAGCTCCTGTATTCTACAATACCGAAGTCATCAAAAAAGATAAGTACCCCGTTGGGGACCTTTTCTTTCCTCAGCCGATGTCAGAAATTACTGGAAAAGTTAACAATTGTCTTTTTTGTGGTAAACAAATACCTCATAAGGATTTCCACTCTTACTGCCTCCCTTGCCTGGGCCCAGACCACGACGTCTCGGCTTGTGTAGCCTGTGCTCGCTTCAACAAGCGCACTCTCAGGTGCCGGGCGGAGTTCGCTGAAGATTTTTTCGGCGATAATTTTGCTTACACCATGCCGTCGGATCTTCCGACATCGCAAACTCCCAAAAAGCGAAAAGACCGGGACCGACATCCTCGGCCACGTCTACCACCGACTCCACGCCAAAACCTAGCGAGTGCTCGTTCCCCTGAGACTGTCTCTCCACCGCCCGAACCGAAGACACCGCATGACCGACGACTCCGATTCCAGACATTACTCCGCCAGTTATAGATTTTCCTCCGGATACCGAAACCGAAGAAATGCCCGAGACCATTTCTGTAGACAAGGTCACTCCTGCACGTGGAGCTGCCAGGCCTCCTATGACCATGTCTATTAAGGCCTACACTAGGGCTAAGGCAGCCAGCAAAACAAAGCATATTACTTCTAAATCCTTACCTCAGCCGACTCCGGAGACACAAATTATGTCCATGGCTGCTGATTTAATTTCTATGATTAGAGGTTCACAGGCCCATCCTGAGAGAGCATCCCAGCCTCCTCCTGATAAAAGGCCCCGGGTTGAACCCTCTGACCCTACTCCTTCTGATGAAGATTCTGAGGGCTCTGTCCACTCTGATAGCCAGGAAGAGCTTTTCCAGACCTATGAGGACTCGGATGCAGAAGATTCCATCCCTTCGGCCTCCCCTCCTGAGGATATTTCTTTTGGGGAAGTTCTGCACACCATGAGGGAACATTTCAAGTGGCAAGGTCAGGAATATTCTGATTCTAGGAAACGCTTTAGGACTTTCCTTAAGCCTCAGCACAGGCCCTTAGTTATTCCTCCTATACTTGATGTTCTGGATGATTTGTATTCTGACTCTAGTGCTACCCCTGATTCTCTTCCTCCTGCTCCAGCCAAGCCAGACAGGTATTACAGGGTCCCAGAAACTCATTCCCATTTATTCAGGGCCCATACTGCTGATTTGGAAACTATTTCACAGGGGCCTAAAGGAGTTTCAGCCTCCACCTCAAAAATCCTTTGCCCTCCAACAGGGAAGCTAGGTCATTAGAGAGATGGGGCAAAAAGGTTTACACATCCACTACCTTATCTATGAGAGCTTTAAATTGCCTTTTTCATATGTTACAATATCAGGATTATCTCTTAGAAGATTTACAAAAAACATTAGCTTCTCCTGATCCTTTAGACAGGAAGACTTTGCAGGAAGCTGTACATAACACTCAGCAAGTAAGCAATCACTTCCTGCAGTGTGGATATGATGCACTGGAAGCTTCATGTAGGGCAGCTGTGACAGGGGCAGTGATTCGTAGACATGCTTGGTTAAAAGATCAACCTCTACCAGATCATGTAAAAGCAAAACTTCTAGATGCACCTTTGGAAAAGAACAAGCTTTTTGGTGCAAATGCTAAGGATGTATTAAAGACCATCGAAGAAAAAGCAAAATCAGTTCAGACTGTGAAAGATTTCCTCCAGGTTCAACCCCCAGATTCAGTAGGAATTGGCCTTCAAAAACTGGTCCTTTCCTAATCCAGAAAAGTTTCAAAGGGTAAGAACAGACGTGGCGAGGAAGAGGCCAATAGAGAGGCCCTTACAGGGGACGACAATGGCAGCCAGGAAACCAAAGAAGTGACAGGGGTTTCACCTGCCCAACAACCACAAACTCAATGACTTTCCTCTACTACCGCCTACCAGGGAACAACTAGAAGCCCCTTGGCGGGAAATTATCTCTGTTTGCAGAAAACTGGCACAGACTGACAAAGGACAAATGGATTTTGGACATTAGAGACAGAGGGTACAGGTTTCATTTTCATACCTTACCAAGAAAACAAGGCATGCCAAACCTACCACAAAATCAGAGGGCAGAGGCTATCAAGCAAATCACTCTGCTGACTCGAATGAAAGCAATAGAAAGAGTTCCACAACAAGAACAAGACCAGGGGTTTTACTCAAGACTGTTCCTTGTTCCAAGAAAAGAATCTCAATGGAGACCAATACTGGACTTGTCCGCATTAAACACCTTTCTCATAGTACCAAAGTTCAAAATGCTGACTCTACAGCAACTCCTTCCCATGCTGGGCAAGGAGTCGTGGCTGATTACTCTGGACCTCAAGGAGGCATACCTGCATGTCCCTATCAGACACTGCTGCAGAAGATACCTCAGATTTCTTGCAGGACCAGAGCATTATCAATTCTCAGCATTGCCATTTGGCTTATCTACTGCGCCCAGAGTATTTACAAAATGCCTGGCTTCAGTAATTGCTCATTGCAGGCTCCAGGGTATACAAATTTACCTGTACCTGGACGACTGCCTCATACAAGCGGACGACAAATTGCTGTTGACAAAAAACCTGGATTATGTCATACGATTTCAAGCTCTGGGATACACAGTCAACTTCCAAAAGTCAAGACTGCAGCCATCCCAGCAAATAATCTTCTTAGGAGCCAAACTAGACACAGCCTCTCAGATGGCTTACCTGACAGAAGACCAGCAAGAGAAGTTAACTCATTACTTCAAAGGTTTAGCAAAACTCACCCAGATGACTGCAAGGAGATTCCTACAGGCCCTGGGTTACATGGCATCCTGCATTCTACTGGTTCCATTAGCAAAACTACACATGAGAAAGCTTCAATGGTACCTAAAAAGCATTTGGTCTCAACACAGCAACAACTTGGAGGCAATCATACCACTCATTCCATGCCTACAAAAGGAATTCCTATGGTGGGCCTCGGTGAGCCAGGAAAACACAGGTATGTCATTCAAGAAACCACAGATAACACAGACCATGACTACAGACGCCTCAGACCTTGGATGGGGGGGCGCACATGGAAGGCAGGTGTATACAAGGGCAATGGTCTCCAAAGGAAACACATCTGCATATAAACCAAAAGGAAATGCTGGCAGTAATGCATGCCATCGAGGCTTTTCAACACCAACTCCAGCAAGGCCATTTAATGATACGGACAGACAACACCACTGTGATGTGGTACATAAACAAGCAGGGGGGCACCCACTCTTACCCCCTTTGCAGACTGACAATGCAGCTTTGGGAGAAATCACTGAGCTTAAACATCCAGTTACAATCCCAGTTTGTTCCAGGAAAAGACAATGTGTTGGCGGACAGCCTAAGCAGGAATTTCACATATCCACACGAGTGGAGGTTACATCCGAAGGCCTTCAGACAGCTCACTTCGACATGGGGCAAGCCAGAAGTGGACCTATTTGCCTCTCACCTCAACCATCTTCTACCAAAGTTTTGCACAAGGACTTACCATCCAAAAGCTTGGAAAATAGATGCCCTCTCATTCAACTGGAACTCCCTAGCAATCTATGCATTCCCACCTCTGCCACTGATGACCTCAGTATTACTAAAGATCAAAGCAGAGAAGCCCAAGGGAATCATAATAGCTCCGGATTGGCCAAGACAACACTGGTACCCACTACTACGGAGCATGTGTCACACCAGGAGGTGGGCCCTCCCCCAGTGGCCTCTACGTTTGACTCAACACAATTTCGAAACACTGCATCCAAATCTTCAGACACTGCAGCTAACAGCCTGGGAGATCCCATAAATAACTTCAGCTTATCTCTTTCCAAGGAAGTTCAGTGGATACTAACAGAGGCTCGAAGACCATCCACCAGAAAGGTTTACTTAGCAAAGTGGAAAAGATTCAGCAATTGGAATACCAGCAAGGGACATGATGCATCATTGTTGAACATCCCACTCATCTTGGAATATTTGGCAGATATGTTAAAGAACGGCCTCTCATATTCTTCCATAAAGATACATGCATCTGCTATTTCAGCTAGATACAACACTGATCCTCCTGTTTTTTCTCACCCCTTACTAAGACAATTCCTCAGGGGAATCAAGAACATTAAGCCACCAAGAAAGGCCCCAGTGCCAGCCTGGGACCTCAATTTTGTCTTAGAAAACTGACTCTACCTCCATTTGAGCCAGCAGCTTCAGTTGACTTGCAATTTCTCTCATGGAAGACAGCTTTCCTATTGGCAATTACCTCAGCAAGAAGGGTTTGAGCTACAGGCCCTAATGGCAATACCACCCTTTATTATTTTTCATAGAGACAGAGTTTCATTAAGGACCAACCCTACTTTTATGCCAAAGGTGGTATCTAGGGTTTCTTTAAATCAAGCCATTCATCTGCCTGCTTTCTTCCCCTGTCCTGAGAATAAGGTGGAAAGACTGTTGCATACCTTGGACATTCACAGACAACTTCGATACTACCTGGACAGAACCAAGGCCAGTAGGAAGTCTGAACAACTTTTGTAGCTTACGCCCTGCAGTCCAAGGAAAAGCAATTTCAAAACAGACTATTTCTAAATGGATTGGACATTGCATCAGATTCTGTTATTCCTTTCATGGAAAGACTGTTCCAGCCAATGTCAGACCACATTCCACCAGAGCTACAGCCACCTCTACAGCATTCTTAAGAGGGGTGCCTCCCAAGGACATTCTAGAAGCTGCTACATGGAGCTCCGTGCATACATTCTCCAAACACTACAATCTCCCTCTATACTCCAGATCCAGAGCAGGCTTTGCTTCGGCAGTCCTGCAGGGCTTGATTGCCACACCATCTCTTTCCTAGAGCATACCTCCTCCCCCAGCTAAGCTATGGTATTCTACCCACATGTTATGACTGCAGTTGCATTCTTGAAGGACATAGTACAGATGTCCTTCAAGGATGCATCTGCAGTCCTAACATATGGGTTGTCCTGCCTCAGGCAGCCCTTCGGTCAGCCGGATTCCAAAGTCTGGGTCTGGCATCGGCTGATGTCGCACTTCACCTGACGTCATAGCTGCTGTGAATTGGGTATAAAGGCATCAGCCGACGCCATTTTCCTCAGTCTTTCTTGCCGCGCGGTGCCCGAAGCAGAAGCTGTTTGCAAGTGCCGGTCGGTCAGATCCAGAGATTTCTACTACCGAAGACTTCTAAAAAGCTAAGTACCCCATTGGGGACTCTTTCTTGCCTCAGCCGATGTCAGAAAAAGTAAATAATTGTTTAACTTGTGGGAAACAAATACCTCATAAGGATTTCCACGCTTCCTGCCTTCCTAGCTTAGGCCCAGACCACGACGTATCAGCTTGTCTAGCCTGTCCTTCCTTCAACCGACGGACACTTAGACGCCGGTCACAGTTTGCAGAGGAGTTTTTGGTCCCGCTTTTACAAAATGCCGCCGGAGACTCGACTTCACAATTAGCTAAAAGCGTAAGGAAAAGGACCGACACTTGCCCGGTTTCGCCGAAACCACGGCTAAGCAAACCGCAGTGTCTGTTTCGCTGAAACAGAGTCCTCGATTCTTCCTTGCCGAAAGCATGCCTCCGATAGCCGAGGCCTCACACAGCATGGCTGAATCTGCTACTGAAATTACCCCTGCTGTAGCAGGCACCCAGGATTTATCAGATACTATTCCTTTAGACATATCTACTCCTGCACGTGGAGCTGTTAGGCCCCCTGCATCTATGTCTATCAAGGCTTTTCTAGGGCTAAAGCAGCTAAATCTTCTAAGGCCTTGCCTGCTAAAACCCCTCACACAGGCCTACTTCTAGTTCCCAAATGCTCAGCCTGGCTGAGGATCTCATTTCTTTGATCAGGGATCCCAACCTCACCCAGACAGGGCCTCTCAACCCTCCAGAGAAGAGGCCTAGAGCAGAGCCCCGGACCCTGTTTCTACAGACTATTCCTCGGATGATTCAGAAAACTCAGATCCTCCAGAAGGCCCATATTCTCCTTATGAGGATTCTGATGCAGAAGACTCCATTCCTTCTGCCTCCTCCTGAGGAATTTTCTTTTGGGGGAAACCTTACATGCTATGAGAGAGCATTTTCAATGGCAGGGCCAGGATTTTTCAGATTCAAGAAAAAGGCTAAGGACTTTTTACATTTACCACAGCATAGGCCTTTAGCCATTCCTCCAGTACTTACAGTTGTTGATGATGCATATAATGATGCCTGTACTGCCCCTGACTCTTCCCCGGCCCCTGCCAAGCCCGACAGATATTACAGGGTCCCGGACACACACTTTCACTTGTATAAGGCTCCTATTGCAGATCCTGAAACCATTTCACAGGGCCCCAAAGCTGTAGCAGCTGCCTCTGCCAAAACCCTCCCTCTGAAAGAGAATCTAGAGCATTAGAGAGATGGGGTAAAAGGTTTATACTTCTGCTACTCTTCGCTAGGGCCTTAAACTGTCAATTCCACATGATTCAGTATCAGGACTTTTTGTTAGACCAGCTAAATAAAAAACTCTCCTCTCCTGAACCTATAGACCGTAAGTCCCTTCAGGATTTGGTACATAACACTCAGCAGGTCAGTAATCATTCCTTAAAATGCGGCTATGATGCACTGGAGGCTTCCTTTAGATCAGCTATGACTGGCACAGTGATTAGAAGGCATGCATGGTTAAAAGAGCAATCCTTACCAGACCATGTAAAGTCAAAGCTCCTAGATGCTCCTATGGAGAAACAAAGTTTGTTTGGCTCCCCTGCACAGCAAGTGCTAAAGAAGGTGGAAGAAAAAGCAAAATCTGTCCAAACAGTCAAGGATTTCTTACAGGTCCAGCCCCCGAGGTTTAGTAGAAATTGGCCTTCGAAGAATTGGTCCTTTCCAGACACCTCCAGAGCACAGAGAGGCAGAAATAGGCTTCAAGAGGCAGAGGTCAATCCAGAGGTGCCTACAGGGACGCCAGTGGCAGCCTAACAACCAGAGAAGTACTGCCACAGATTCAGCTACGACCACTTCCACAGGACAGACACAATGACTTGACTCTGATACCGCCTTCCAGGGAACAACTGGAAGCACCCTTAGGCGGAAAGCTAGCCTTATTTTCCGTAAACTGGCATTACATTACAGGAGACAAATGGATTTTACAGACAATAGTCAAAGGCTACAGGTTTCACTTCCACACTCTACCAAAAAAGAGAGGAATGCCAAACCTACCACCAAACCAAAAAGCAAACGCTCTAGAACAAATCAACCATTTACTAAGGATGAGAGCTATAGAAAAGGTACCTCCTATGGAACAAGGGCAAGGATTTTACTCCAGACTTTTCCTGATACCAAGAAAAGAAAACCAATGGAGACCTATTCTTGACCTGTCCGCTCTGAACACATATCTCATTGTTCCAAAATTCAAAATGCTGACCCTACAGCAACTTCTTCCCATGCTGGGCAAGGAGTCTTGGCTGGTGACTCTAGATCTCAAGGAGGCATACCTGCACGTCCCTATACGACCAGATTGCAGAAGATACCTCAGATTTCTTGCAGGATCAGAGCATTATCAATTCTCAGCATTGCCCTTTGGCTTATCTACTGCGCCCAGAGTATTCACGAAATGCCTGGCATCAGTAATTGCTCATTGCAGGCTTCAGGGAATTCAGATTTATCCATACCTGGACGACTGCCTAATACAAGCGGACAACAAGACCAAATTAACAAAAGACTTGGAAAAGGTTATACAACTACTGCAAGCCCTGGGATACACAGTCAATATGAAAAAGTCAAGGCTGGTACCATCCCAAAGGATAACATTCTTGGGTGCAGAACTGGACACATCAAATCAGATGGCATTTCTCACAGCAGAAAAGCAAAAGCAACTACCACTCTATTTCATGGCATTAACAACACAGAACCAGCTTACAGCAAGGAAAGTCCTGCAAGCCCTGGGTTACATGGCATCCTGCATAATAGTGATTCCACATGCCAGGCTGCATATGAGGAAGTTGCAATGGTACCTAAGGAATGTATGGTCTCAACACAAGCACAGTCTAGAAGCTCAGATTCCAATAATACCATGCCTGAAACAAGAATTCCTGTGGTGGGCTCAGGCCTGTCAGTTGAACAGAGGACTGCCTTTCCACAAACCTCACCCAAGCCAGACTATCACCACAGACGCCTCAGACCTAGGCTGGGGGGCACACGTGGGCAAGTGTATACAAGGCCTATGGACACAAGACCAGCTGAACCTACACATAAATCAAAAAGAGATGCTGGCAGTGAAACAGGCACTTCAGACATTCAGACCTTTTTCTTCAACAGGGTCATTTGCTGATAAGGACGGACAACACCACAGTCATGTGGTATATCAACAAACAGGGAGGCACACACTCATATCCTCTATGCCGGATGGCAATGGACCTGTGGAATGTGGCCCTGAACCTCAACATTCAACTCCAGGCCAAATTTGTGCCAGGAAAAGAAAATATACTAGCAGACACCTTAAGCAGAACTACCACGGATGCCCACGAATGGATGCTGCATCCAGACATCTTCAAAACCATTACAAAGAAATGGGGACTACCAGAAATAGACCTGTTCACATCCCCACACAACCAATTGAGGAAATTCTGCACAAGGACATACCACCCACTTGCTTGGAAGGTGGACTCCCTATCCTTCACTTGGGAAAACCTGACAGCATATGCATTCCCACCTCTTCCTTTGATGCACAAAGTGCTACTGAATATCAAAGAAGATCACCCAAGGATCATCTTGATAGCTCCAGACTGGCCGAGGCAGCATTGGTACCCGCTATTGAGGAGCATGTCTCGGACACACGCATGGCCTCTACCTCTAATTCCTTTACTGCTAACACAGAACAACTACAAGATCCTACATCCAAGCTTGAACACACTACAGCTAGCTGCTTGGAATATTACATAAAGCAAAATAACCCAGATTTATCTCGGAGGGTTAAAGACATTATCCTGGAGGCTCGCAGACCCTCCACAAGGAAGACTTATTCAGCCAAATGGAAAAGATACCTCATTTGGAGTGCAGCAAAAGGAGAAAATGTATCATTAGCAAACATAGCTAACATCCTGGAATACTTAGCAGAACTTTTCCACAATGGCCTGTCCATTAAGATTCATGCATCAGCAATTTCAGCAGAATACAACATGGATCCTCCAGTCTTCTCTCATCCTCTACTCAGGCAGTTTCTGAGAGGAATTAAAAATGTAAAGCCTCCAAGGAAGCCACCTTTGCCTACATGGGACCTTAACTTTGTGTTGGAAAAGTTAACACTTCCCCCTTTCGAACCAGCAGCAACAGCAGAATTACAATTCTTATGTTGGAAAACTGCTTTCCTGCTTGCAATCACTTCAGCAAGAAGGGTTTCTGAATTACAGGCATTAATGGCAGTACAGCCCTTCCTTATCTTCCATCAGGATAGAGTGTCCTTGAGAACTAACCCTACTTTTATGCCAAAAGTGGTCTCCAGGGTATCATTGAACCAAGCAATCCATCTACCAACATTCTTCCCCAACCCACAGAACAGGGGGGAAAGACTACTACATACTTTGGATGTGCACAGGCAATTGCGCTACTATCTGGACAGAACCAAGACCAACAGAAAAACTGACCAGCTTCTGGTAGCATATGCAACAGGAATGGAAGGAAAAGCAATTTCAAAACAGACAATCTCAAAATGGATAGGAAATTGCATTAGATTTTGTTACTCTTTTCATGGAAAGACAACTCCAGAAAACATCAGACCTCACTCCACAAGGGCTACAGCCACTACTACAGCTTTCCTACGAGGAGTGGCTACCAAAGACATTTTAGAAGCTGCTACTTGGAGTTCCGTGCATACATTTGCCAAGCATTATAATCTACCTTTATACTCCAGATCCCGAGCAGGTTTTGCAACTGCTGTTTTGCAAGGGATCTTAACTACACCATAATCATCTTGGTGCCTCCTCCCCCAGTTTGGCTATGGTATTCTACCCATATGTTAGGACTGCAGATGCATCCTTGAAGGACATAGTACAGTTTTGTACCTACCATAAATGTAGATGTCCGAGAGGTATGCATCTGTAGTCAGGATTACCCACCCTCCTTCCCCGCTGTGGTACTCCTAGGGTATTTGCCCAACTTGTAACTAGCTGGGGGAATCTATTATGGTGTATTTGTTTGTATATACATGCTTATATTGTTTGCTCTCTACTGTTTGGAATCATTTGCATTTATCCAAATTTAGCCTTCCTAGAGGGCACCTGGCATCTGGGGCAAGAAACACTGAGGAAAATGGCGTCGGCTGATGCCTTTATACCCAATTCACAGCAGCTATGACGTCGGGTGAAGTGCGACATCAGCCGAGGCCAGACCCAGACTTTGGAATCCGGATCAAGGGCTGCCTGAGGCAGGACAACCCATATAGTTAGACTGCAGATGATACCTCGGACATCTACATTTATGGTAGGTACAAAACTTTACTTTTTGTACCTACCATAAATGTAGATGTCCGATAGACATGCAACTGCAATCGGATTTTCCCCCCCTCCATACCCCTCTATGCCTATGGTCCACTCCTATCCCTGTTACTCTTAGCTGGGGATATCTGTTATGGTGTATTTGTTTTATTGCTCATTTATTTGTTTGGAATCCTGTTTTTGTCTTCCAATTTGATTACAGCCTTCCTTGGAGGGCACCTGGCATCTGGGGCAAGAAACACTGAAGAAAATGGCGTCGGCTGATGCTTATGTACTCCAGCCGCTCTGACGTCTGAGAGAAATACGACATCAGCCGACGTCGGACCCAGACTTTGGAATCCGCCGACCGAGGGCTGCCTGAGGCAGGACAACCCACATGTTATGACTGCAGTTGCATGTCTATCGGACATCTACATTTATGGTAGGTACAAAACTGTACTTTTGTTATAGGCTCATTCTTCAGGTTAGATGCTGTAGCATGGGTTATCTGTTAACTGCTTGAACTTGTAAATGGAAACACAATGGTTTAGTCTTTTACAGTACTCAAAGATTATTTTGTTTTCATTTCCAACTGGCACAAAATTAGGAGTGGGGGGTGCCAGCTGAATGGAGTGAACCAAAGTACCTCATGAGGGTTAAGTCGAATTTTTCTTGTAGTAATAGTCATCATTGCTGTAGAAGCTACGTTTTGCCACTCTTAACTAATCTCTGCGCAATTGTTGGCCACTCGTTGAGAGTTCCATATGCTTTTTCAGCTATAAGAGATACTTGGGTCTAAATTGGTACTGGGACCTTTGCTGTACTTTTTGCATGCCACACACTTATTTCTTTGCCTATCCAGTTGCATGGATTCCTCTGTTGCTGTTTTTGCTGAGGATAATCCATAAAGTTATTACCTTATTGAGAATTTTCTTAACTAGTAGCAGTATCTGTTTTTACACATGGATAATATTCAACCCAGATTGATAGCTCACCCTACAGTACATAATCACTTACACAAAAACAACTTGTACATGTGTAGAATGATTCCAGAGTGGAGGCAATAATGGAAGGCTAGTTTTTTCAGACTTTGAAATATTAGTTGGCAAATGGTGCACGTTGCTAGATTAATGAAGTGAACCTTGAGGTGTGTAAGTCTCTCTCTCTCTTTTTAGAGCATTGGTCGTTCCACTTGGCCACATTGTGATATGCTCAAATTCAAAGTAAGGTAGCAAAGCTTTGGTGCAGCTAAGTGGTAGTGAAAAGAATGTGAAAAATGATCAGAATGCATAAGGCAAACTGCTTGCCTCCAGGAAGATGTTCTTTGTGTTTCACTGTTGCAGTCATCACATGTGGGTTATCTGCTTGCAGTAGGCCCTCAGTCAGCCTGATTAACAAAGTCTTGGGTCCTGCATCAGTTGCTGTCTCTTCTTCCATGATGTCAGGTCATCAGGGGTATAAAACATGCAGCCAACGTTATTACATCAGTCTTTCTTACCGTGCGGTGCCCGAAGTAGAAGCAGTTCGCAAGTGCCAGTCGGCCGACTCCTGAAATTTTCGTTTTCGAGTTTCAGAACCAAAGTCTTCAACTAAAAGCTAAGTACCCCGTTGAGGAAATGTTTTCTTGCTCTAAACCGATGTCAGTTTGTTTGTGTCTTTCGGCTTTTCCCGGCTAAGGGTCACCACAGCGGAACTCCGGTCCGCTAATGATTGGTAGAGGATTTTTACGTACCGGGTTACCAGCCCTGATGCACAACCTTCAACAAAGGCACACCCCATTCACGTATGCCTCCACACATGACGCTCTAGCTGAGAATCGAACAGGACAACGTCTTGCTATGAGGCGACAACGCTACCGCAGCCGATGTCAGTAAAAGTAATTAATTGCATTTATTTTGGAAAGCAAATACCTCATAAAGATTTTCATTCGTACTGTATTCCTTGCCTAGCCTTGACCACGACGTACCTCGCTGTCGGTTTTATGCCTTATTTAATCCACAAACTATCCATCGTCTGTATATTTGCGCTTCTAAATATTTTGGTGCTCGGTTCAATTATCCTGATATGTCTTCGGTAAGCCATCCGACTACCGACATTTCGAAAAACGCAAAGATAGACAGACAGGCTGCCTAAGTCCAAAGCTGCCGATGAGGCTTCTCCTTAGCCAGTTGCCAGTTCTCAGTGAGGCGTTTTCGCAGCCCCTGATACCCGCTACGTCAGATTCGCAGGCCTCTACCGAGACCCATTCGGTGTAAGGTATGCCGCGAAATGCTTCAGTTGTCGAACCTGTGGTTGTCTCTACCTTGGATGGGTCTACAGCCGCTGTGCAGGCACCGGCTTCTGAGGGTGTATTCAGGCCTACGGACTTGCATATTAAACCGCCACCATCTTCTTCTTCAAGGCCTAAAACTCGAACCATGCCTAGAAAACTAACACCCAGACCGCATGGTCAGGCCTCTATTCCTAAAAAAGAATGGCTGAAGACCTTATTACTTTAATCAGGGGAAGCCAACCTCCCCCTCTAAGAGACCTAGGATTGAGTTTGCCTAAGATACTTGTGACCAGAATTCTGTCATTTCTGTTTCCTCTGATGACCAGGGTTTACCCTGATCTACCTATGAGGATACTGATGCTGAGGACTCTATTCCCTTTGCTCCCCCCCACCCCCAGAGGATTTCTCTTTTGTTGAAACTTTGCATACTCTCAGGGAGCATTTTCATTGGGAAAGTCAGGATTTCTCTGATTCTAAGAGGCTTAGGGATTTCTTACTCCTGCCCCAGCACAGGCCTTTAGCTATATCTCCTGTACTGGACATTGTTGATGATGCCTTTTCAGAATCTAGCTTGGCCCCTGACTCTTTACCTCCTGCTCCCAGAAAACTTGATAGATATTACAGGGTTCCTGACTCTCAAGTTCCTTTTCAAAAATTCTACTGCGGATCCTGAGACCATTTCACAGGGACCCAAGGGCATTAAAGCTACTACTGCCAAAAATCCTAACTCCTCTGATAGAGATTCCAGGGTGCTGGATAGATGGGCTAAGAAAGTATAAACTTCTGCAACTTTGGCCATTAGGGCCTTGAATTGCCAGTTTCATATGTTAAAGTATCAGCTGCATATTATTGGATTGCTTAAACGGAGAGTGATGTTGATTCCTGATTGTGCTGAAAATAAGGATTTACAGGATTTAATGCATTCTACTGAACAAGTTGGAAAACATACTTTGCAATGTGGTTTTGATTCACTAGAGGCATCTTGCAGTGCTGATGTAACTGGGTCTGTGCTTAGTAGGCATGCTTGGCTTAAGGAGCAACCCTTGCCAGATCATGTTAAAGCTAAATTACTGGTTGCTCCCTTAAAATAGGACTGCCTGTTTGGCAACAAGGCAGAAGTTCTTAAAAAGATGGAGGAAAAAGCTAAATCTATGCAAACTGTTAATATTTTTTACAAGTACAACCTCCAAGATTTAGTAGGCACTGGCGGTCTAAGAATTGGTCCTTTTCTGCTTCTTCCAGACCTTCTCAGTCCAAACCCAGATCCAGCAGCGCACCCAGGCTTCAGTCCCAGGGGACGCGCAGGACTTAGCAGTGTAGGGCCTCCACTTCCAAGTCTGGGGGTAACAAAACTCCCCCCTATGATAAACTGTCTCAATGACTTTTTTTTAAACTTCCAGGCACTTCACAACTGACTGCCCCTTTGGGGGGAAAGATTGCACTTCATGCAAAGAACTGGGAACTCATTACCCAGGACAAATGGGTTTTAAATATAATGTCCCAAGGATACAGATTTCACTTCCACAGGTTACCAACTCCAAGCGGTTGGCCGGATTTACCTCCAAATCAGTGGGCAGAGGCCCAAAAGCAAGTACTCTTTCCCTTAAACATAGGGGCTATTCAGTTGGTACCAGAAGAGGAAAAGGGACAAGGTTTCTACTCAAGACTTTCCTAGTACCCAGAAAAGACAATTCATGGCGTCCTGTCCTGGACCTGTCTACTCTAAATACCTTTTTGGTGATTCCAAAATTCAAGATGCTGACTTCACCAGTTGCTTCCTATGCTAGGCAAAGATGCCTGGTTGGCAACACTAGATTTAAAAAAAGCATACCTGCACATCCCAATCAGGGAATCTTGCAGAAGATACCTACGCTTCAAAGCAGGCTACACGCACTATCATTTCTCTACACTGCCCTTTGGCTTATCTACTGCGCCCAGGATATTCACAAATGCCTAGCTCCAGTCATTGCATTTTGCAGGCAAAGAAATATTCAAGTATACCCATGCCTGGATGATTGTCTGATTCAGGCAGAAAGCCAGGACATACTTTTGAATCAACTGGCTTTTGTACAAAGGGTGCTAACTTGTCTGGGGTACACCATAAACGAAAATAAATCACACCTGGTATTCCGTAAGCAAATTATATTCCTGGGAGCAAGCTTGAATACAACTTCCCAGATGGCTTTCCTCATGCCAGAGAAACAAATTCATTTGATAACCTACTTCAAACAAGTGGCCGCAAAAACCCTGCTATCTGCAAGGCAAATACTACAAGCCTTGGGGTTCATGGCCTCCTGCATTCTTCTAATTCCATATGCAAGACTGCATGTGAGGAAACTGCAATGGTATCTAAAAAACCTGTGGTGTCAACATTCTCAGGATCTAGAAGCAATGATTCCTATCATACCTTGCCTATGCCTAGAGTTCCTTTGGTGGACAGAGGCCTGCCACCAAAACAAGGGACTACCATTCACACTACCCCCTGCCGCCCAAACCCTAACAACAGACTCATCAGACTATGCATGCGGGGCACACATGGCAGGGAATGTGCATTCAGGGCAATTGGAACCTAAGTCAAATGCACCTGCATATCAACCAGAAAGAAATGTTAGCTGTACAGAATGCTCTGACAGCCTTCAAGAACCACATTCTTCCAGGACAATTATTGGTAAAGACTGACAACACCACTGTTATGTGGTACATAAACAAGCAGGGGGTACACATTCTTACCCCCTCTGCAGACTACACATGGCATTGTGGAACACAGCCTTGAGCTACCAAGTGCATCTACAAGCTCAATTCCTGCCAGGAAAACTAAATACATTGGTAGACGGACTAAGCAGCAACCTCGTGGGACCCACACGATTGGAAACTGGAACCAAGGATTTTCAACATGTTGATAAGCAAATGGGGGAGCCCAGATATAGATCTGTTTGCCTCCCCCCAGAACTATCAATTGGAAATATTTTGCACAAGGACTCCCCATAGACAAGATTGGAAAGTGGATGCTGTGTCCTTCAGCTGGAAAAATCTATCAGTTTATGCCTTTCCTCCTCTGTCTCTGCTCTCCAAAGTACTGCTAAAGATCAAACAAGACAAAGCAAGGATGATTTTGATTGCACCAGACTGGCCACGCCAACACTGGTGTGTACCCCCTCTTGCCCACTGTGTCATTGCTGGCCCCATGAAACCTGCCTCAGATTCCTACCCTGCTGTCTCAGTAGGAGAACCAGATTCTGCACCCTCAGCTTCAAACACTGAACCTAGCAGCCTGGCTAATTACCTAATCTCTCCTTTACCATCCCTCAGTAAACCAGTGATGGTTATCATTTTAGAGGCAAGGAGACCTAGTACTAGAAAATCCTGTGCTGAAAAATGGAAAATATTCTGTGCTGGAACCAATCTCTAGGGATGAGCACAGCAGTGCCCAATTTACCTCAGATTTTACAATACTTTACTGAGATGCTTCACAAGGGCCTGTCTTTTTCCTCAATAAAAATTCACGTCTCAGCCATTTCAGCTCATTGTAACACAGAACCTCCCCTCTTCTCTCATCCACTTCTCAAGCAGTTCCTCAGAGGGGCCAAGAGCTCCAACCCCAGCCTGGGACCTTAGCTTTGTATTGGAGAAGCTCACCCTTCCTCCTTTCGAGCCAGCTGCTACTGCAGATTTAAAATTCCTTTCATGGAAAACAGCTTTCATTTTAGCAATCACTTCAGCAAGAAGGATATCTGAATTACAGGCCCTTATGGCAGTGGACCTTTTCATCACCTTTCATGCAGACAAGGTGTCCCTCAGGACCAATCCCTCTTTCATTCCAAAGGTGGTATCCAGTGTGGCCCTTAATCAGTCCATTCATTTGCCAACCTTCTTTGCTAATCCACAGAACAAAGGGGAATGGATACTGCACTCCTTAGATGTGCACAGACAACTTGGATTCTACTTAGGACTAAACCTCAAAGGAAATCTGAACAAGTGCTGGTGTCATTTGCTGCAGGGACAGAGGGGAAGGCTATTTCAAAGCAAACCATTTCCAAATGGATAGGCCATTGCATTCATTTCTGCTATAAGCACCATGGAAAACCTATCCGACAGGGGATCAGACCCTGTTCAAACAGGGCTGCATTTACAGCCTTTCTCAGAGGCGTACTTACCAGGGACGTCCTGGAAGCTGCTATCTGGAGTTCTGTACATTCACCAAGCATTACCATTTGCATTTTTTCTTTAAATCCAGGGCTGGCTTTGCCACTGCAGTCTTGCAGGGCCTTATAGCTTGTCCTAATGCTATCTGAATTCCTCCTCCCATCCATAGCTTTGGGAATCTACCCAAATGTGATGACTGCAACAGTGAAACACGAAGAACATAGTACAGTTGTGTACACTTACCATAAATGTAGATGTTCGAGTGTATTCACTGTTGCAGTCCTGGTTACCCTCCATCCAGCCCCCTGACTTCTTTTGGCTGTACCTCTTCTCTCCTTTACTATGTTTAAAAGCTTTTTGGTGTACTTGCTTTTTTGTTGAAGGTATAACCTTGTATATTATAGATTTAATTTCTTCCCATTAGGTGGGCACCTGACATCTGGGGCAAGAAAAGATGATGTAATAACATCGGCTGCATGTTTTATACCCCTGACGACCTGACGTCACGGAAGAAGAGACAGCAACCAACACAGGACCCAAGACTTTGTTAATCAGGCTGACTGAGGGCTACCGCAAGCAGATAACTCAAATGTGATGACTGGAACAGTGAATACACTCTAACGTCTACATTTATGGTAAGTGTACACAACTGTACTTTTTTTCTCTGTGTCAGCTATGGACAGCACTAGAAAATCATTTATTGTAGAAGATATGGACAGCACTAGAAACTCATTTATGGTAGAAAATAAGATTAATTCAATCTTGAGAGTCTGGTTAATGCAACACCTTCTGCTGCAGAAATGGATTACATTTGATAACATCATTTACCTTTTAGTGAGCTAAACATTTTATTGCATTGTGAGATAGTAATTGCAAGGTATGTAGTAATACCATTTTATGGGTGTGACCATAGGAGGTACTGCCAGCTATGCCAGGTGAAGTAGGGCAGTGGATGTATAACTTATGCCTGCACAGCTAGCTGGAATTTTGTAAATGATTATATGTCATTTGTATATCAAACTGATTTGTACAGATCCAAGGTACCACACCAAAAATCACCAGCAAGCAGTAGAAAGAACAATCCAGGCTCCTCAAGGTTCACACTCTTTATTACAAAACTGAGAATTAAGTGCGTTCGTCTTCTGAAATGGAGACTTCATCAGAATAATTCAAGAACCATCTGAAAGCACTTTATATGCCATTTTAACCGTAACAGACAAATATATATATATATATATATATATATATATATATATATATATACACATACATATGTTGAACATATTGTATTAAACAAAAAATATATAAACAGGTTAAAATCTGTTTGCTCTTTCATGCAGCATAGGAACAATGGATATAGCATCAATTATCCCCGGGGGTAACATAGCAGCCAGTCTGATCTGCCACTCAGTTTCTTTTTTTTTTAACAAATTTCTCCAGTCACCACCCCGGGGTTCAGGCTTTACTTGCTCCACAATACCAAACACAAATTTTTTGAAATCTATACAATTTTGTGAATTCTTAAACAATGCCTTATTTTGTTTTTTATTTTTTATATGATTTCTTTGTTCGTATGTTCTATTTTCGAGGGGGACACTCAGTCTTGCCTGTATAAAATGTAGTACAGTTTGAGCAGGTAGCTAAATACACCACTCTACTAGTGGCACAACTTCCCTTCTGAAAGTATTTCACTTCTCATTCTGTTACTCCGTGTTATACAAACTTCCTGATTTATATATTGGCATTGTTGACACGTACCACGTGGTCTTGTTCCACACTCTGTGATTGTTCTTAAATGTATTTTATGCTCCAACAGTCTTAAAATTTGCTTCTGTCTTATGAACAATGTCTTTTTCCTACCTTATCCAACACCTCATTGCTCACCCTAAATATATTCCATTTTTTAAGGGCTTTTTTGATATTACTAGTCAAATGATTGTATTCAAGTATGCATGCCTTTTTATACTGTTCTTTAGTGGCAAACAGTGTGCTACTACTTTTTTCTAATCCCACACCCAATAGTGGCTGACAAAGAACCAGTTGGCCAAAGTGTGCGAAGCCAAATGACTGGTTTATGCCAACCTGACCAAAGAGGAAATTATGTCAGCCTTGGTCACAGCGACAACACAGATCAGCAACCAGGAGGATAACCAACTAGTGATGGGAATTTGCAGCCCTCATAAACGAGACCATTCGCATTTGCCTCAGACGACTTAAAAATCCGTCTAGAGTTAGAGAGTTGAACTGGAGGCCAGTGCATGGAATTAGAATAGCAGAGAGACTGATATTTGGAGGCTGAAAAAAATGAGAAGCAGCATCAAGATGAGAGGGAGATTCTGACTCTTCGCCAGAGTCATGGAGGTAATGGGGAAGGGAGTAAGCAAACCCCAGAAGCAATAAAGGTAAGTAAATTTCTTCCACAATTTACAGAGGGTGATAATTTTGACAGTTTTATTCATATAATAAATAATAAATGCAGCCCAAACCAATAATGGTAACGTCTAATAACCAAAAAATAAAATAAAAAAAAAAAACTCTGAACCACATCACAGGTTGGAAACTGAAGAGAGATGATGATACCAACCAAGTGACTGTCATCATCTCTCTTCAGTTTTCAACAATGAAGTGGTTCAGTGTTTTTTTTATTTTATAGTTTGTCATATATTTGAAAGAGTATGTAAACAGTGTAATGCTGACCAAGGGTTCTGGGTACAGTTTTTATGGTAAAGCTGTAACTTCTGTTTCTAAATTGTCTAAACTATGAAAATGTCAAGAAATATGTACTTGAATTCTTTAAGTTAACACCTGAAGCTTATAGAAAAAAGTTACATGAGCATAGATGCAAGGCAGATGTGTGTGTGTGATTATATTGCTGAGTTAAGCACTTCTTTTCATAGGTGGGTGAGTGGGTGTCAGGCCACCAATTTTGAAGGGCTGGCAGACCTTATGGTGAGGGAACAAACCCTTAGCACTTTGCCTGAGGACATGAGAATCTGGTTGGCAGACTGAGAATGTAGCTCTGTAGATGAGCTGGTGAAGAAATGGGATTTCTACTTAGCAAGCAAGGCATCACTGCACAGGAAAAGGATACATTTGTGTATGGGAACCCATAGTGGGCAGCATAAACTACCCCAACAGAGTCTGCCAGTAACGGGGGGAAGCCACTAGTTCAGGTACACAGCCAGGATCAGAGGTTAAATGTTGTAAATGTAACCAGTGGGGCCATGTAGCATATAGATGTCCATGGAGTCGAGATAGGGAACAAACTGTGCGGGAGTCAGCAAGTGGGGAATAACAGTATGCCAGTGGTACGTTGTCTGGAGGCAACAGGGGTACCAAACTATCACAGGAGGTTATATCCTATCTTAGTGGATGGAAAACAGGTCACTGCTGAGAGAGAGAGACAGCCTCTGACATAATCATTGTGAAGCCTGCAGTGGTTAAAGAGAAACAGTATTTGCTTGGGCCGTCCACTCCAGTCAGAGATTTAGGAGGGACCCCATTCCAAATGCCTTTGGACAGGGTTCACCTTGACTGGGAGGGTGGAAAAGGAAGCAAGCAGGTAGGTGTGTTTGAAGATATCCCTGCAGATGTCTTGATAGGGAATGATTTTGATAATGCAGTACCTTGTGTGCATGCAGTTAGGCTTGAAGACAGGAATGTGGGTCTGGTAGCCTGGGGAGACCCAGAAAGACTTCTTACCTGAAGCCAGGGCTGGTGAGGTGGCTATTTCAGGGGGGTAGCTACCGTGTAGCAGTGAGCCTGAAGGTGAGCCACAGCTGCTTATAGGTACTGATGTTCCCTTGGGCGGAATGATTGCAAGGGCAGTGGTGAATGGCAGTACTCAGGCTGACAGTGAGGCACCTCTGCCAGAGAATACCAGACTTTCTGTCGAAGAGGAATCCAAAAACAGGCAGGAACCTGTTAAGGGATATCTTAGTTCATAATTATTTCTCTTTGCCTATTGTGACTCCTTTTTCTCTTAATGTTACAGGGACTTACCTTTGTGGTCATTGTTGTGTGTGTGGTTATGTTAAGACATTTTCTCACATTAATGGGATCCCCTTTCATTCTTTACATGTATATAATTGTGATAATGAGGGTGTTGTTTATACCCTGCAGTGTCCATGTGGTTTAACCTACATTGAGGAGAGTAAAAGAAAGTTTAAACTAGATTACAGGAACATATTATAACTTTCAAAAACGAGAAGATTGACATCCCTGCTGTACAACATTTTGTACAGTACCATAGTTCAGACATTAATGGTTTAAAAGCAACAAAATTGGAAAGAGTGTTAGTTAATTTTTTTATTCAGAAACTGTGTATAAGAAAAAGTTATTGTATAAGGAAGTTTTTATTCTCAAGTTTGGTACTTTATTTCTCTCAGATCTTAACACGGATTGTAATGGGTGGTTACTGATTTATGTGTATTTTATTGGTTAATTGATTTATTGCTTTATTGGTGGATGTATTTAAAGTGTGTTTGGAAATAAGTTTTTTAGTACTCCTTGAAGGGCTGTGTTCTTAGCCAAGGTGCTACAGACAATAAAGTTTTTTTTATTTTTTGAGTGGTTCCTGTCTGTTTTTGGATATTTCTTCTTGCTGCTGTGGTTTTGTGATATTATGTAGTCCAATCTCTCCTACATTCTTACCCATGGATTTGGAGCTGAACCTCGGCTCCGACTCAGCCATACTCTAGCTCGAAGTCTTTCAGTTGGCTGGGCTAAGAAGGTATCCCATGCTGCACTGCTCCCTTTTCCCAGATCTTGTTTGCCGCTCGTATAGCTCAGACGTGGTCTCGCTCTTTGCTGTGGCTAAGTATAACTTTTTGTCTTTTATTGAGATATTCTTGCTTCAAAAAAGCTATTTTCATAGCTGTGTGTTGTGTGTACTAGTTTGCTAATCTGGTGTACAGTTTTTCTCGTGGTATTGTTCTTTTGTGGTGTCCAGCTGTTTCCCATACGGGCTAGGCCCGTTTCAGTTAGAGGACCTAGTCCGCCCCTGTTTTTTCTGTGCTTCTTGTTAGTAGGTACCTATCCCTCAGGCTAGGGCCGTTTAAGTTAGAGGACCTAGTCCTTTCCCTGTGTTACTGTTGGGACCGCTTAAGTTAGAGGTCTTTTTGTGATGTCTGTTGTTTTTCTTTAGTTCCCACGCTTGTGGCTTCTATATTAACAGTTGGTGGCTTTTCAGTTTCCTTCACTATGTCTAGGGATACGAAAGAGCATAAGCCCTCGGGCTTTAAGAAATGTACTAAATGTGATTATAAAATGTCAATCACTGATGGGCACTCATGAGTGTGTTTATTGTCTGGGGGCAATTCACCTCCAGGAATCTTGTACATTTTGCCATGCATTTAGCCCGCGTGTTCTTCAGGAGAGGAAGAACAAACTAATTTTGAAAGGACTTCTGAAACCCTCCTTCGAGGAGGATTTGGGGAGGGCTTCTAGCTTCAAGTCCTCTCCCTCTAAGAGTAAGACTTCCAAGGCTAAAAAGCGATCTTCAGCTCCATCAGTATCCTCGGAGCTTCCGGAGAAAGTAGCAAAATCTACTGTGGCTTCCTCTGCTCCATTGTCTTCGGAGCTGCAGGAAGTTAGTGCATTGACGGAATCTGCTTCAGCTCCAAGTCCCTTAGAGCCGGTTTCGGAGGTGATAGTTCAGAGCCGGTCTCTCCTCCTCACAGGTCTCCTTCGGAGAGGAGGTCTAGATCTCCTTCCTTATCTTCTAGGTCCTCCAGGACTCTTTCAGATTTGGATGTAGATAGAGTGGTACAGAGACTGCTCCAATCACCTGTACTGGCAAAATTGTTTTCGGCTCCAGCCCAGTCTGCTCCGGAGCCTGTCACCCAGCCAGCGTCGATACTTCCTCCGAACGAATCTCAGCTTTCAGAGCCGGAGTGGTCGGCGCCGTCTGATGTCCCTAGGTTGGCTCCGATGGCCCATCCTGGCTTATCTGCTCCGGCTTCAGCTCTGACCCTGTCTGCTCCATCCATGGGGTTCAGGACTCATGGTTCCTCGGTCGGACCTGAGGGGGAGGCCTCGGGACACTTTTCGGCTCCTAGCCTTCCTCTCGGTGCTTCGGCGCTGGGGAGCCTGACCCCTGCTTCGGCTTCGGACCTGGTCCCTTCTGCTCCGAGGTCTTCCACGGCTGGTCAATCTTTGGAGCCGGGGGGGACCAGCTTTCGAGGCCATGCGGAGCGCTCTGGCCAGGTCCTCAACGGCATCATTCGGCACTGACACTCTGTCCCCTCCAGCTCCGGTGCGGGTCTCTGATCGCCCTCTATCTTTCGACAGCAGAGACCCAAGGCCTCAGGATACCCCCATGAGTGGTCCCCATATTTCTGAGGGCCCTTCAGTGTTTTTGCCTGAGGCGCCACCCAGAAAAAGAACGTGCAAGAGGAAGCACATAGACTCCCAAGATGAGTCCCTCACATCAGACACCGACCTTGAGGAATCAGAGGGGTCCACCATGTCATCCTCTAAGGATGTCTCTTTCTCTGACATCCTAGAAATTTTGAAGCAGAGGGGTGACTGGCCCTCCAAAGCTCCCTCCGAGGAGGAGTCGGTGTTCCTGAAGGCCTTTGGGGCTCAGCCCCCCACCTCCTGGTTATCTCCACCCTTCAAGAAACTTCTGGATGTGGTTTGTTGAAGGGTGTGGGAAACCCCTGACTCTGTGGAACCAGTCCCCAGGAGATTCAACAAATTCTTGTCCATCCCCTTTGACAAAGAGTTTCTATCCAAGGGAGTTCCTGTAGATGCCATGGTGGTGGCAGCGGCCACCAAGAAGGAACTGGCTGAAACTAAGTCTACTGTCCATCCTCCTAACAAGGAGTCTAGGACTATGGACCGGTATGGGAAGCGTATGTTTTCTTCAGCGGCATTTACTCTGCGGTCACTGAATTACTTATCACATTTTACACGGCTCCAAAGAGATGATCTGAAGGAGCTTGGAGATACTCTGCAGGGTAAAGTTTCTGATGTAGTGGCTCAGAAGGTCAAAGCTCAGATGTCAAAGCTCAGATGTCTTCCCTCAACTCTATTGCTAACTCGTCCATGAGGCTGATCTCTTACGCAGTCAAAGGAGCGGGTAGGGTAGCAAGTTAAGGAGTTGCTCTTAGGAGACACTCCTGGATGCGCCTCTTTAATTTCGTGGAGGCCTTCAAGTCTACGTTTACCAATGCCCCGTTTGATGGATGTCCTTCAAGGATGCATCTGCAGTCCTTACAAATGGGTTGTCCTGTCGTCAGGCAGCCCTTCGGTCGGCCGGATTCCAAAGTCTGGGTCTGGCCTCGGCTGGGGTCGCACTTCACCCAACGTCACAGCTGCAGTTCTTCGGGTATAAAGGCATCAGCCGACGCCATTTTCCTCAGTCTTTCTTGCCGCGTGGCGCCCGAAGCAGAAGCTGTTCGCAAGTGCCGGTCGGTCAGAACCAGAGATTACTACTACCGAATACTTCTACTACTACCGAAGACTTCTAAAAAGCTAAGTACCCCGTTGGGGACTCTTTCTTGCCTCAGCCGATGTTAGAAAAAGTGAATAACTGTTTAACTTGTGGGAAGCAAATACCTCATAAAGATTTCCACTCTTACTGCTTACCTTGTTTAGGCCCAGACCACGACGTAGCAGCTTGTCTAGCCTGTGCTTCTTTTAACCGACGGACGCTTAGACATCGGGTCGGAATTTGCTGAGGAGTTTTTCGGCCCGCTTTTGCTTACATTATGCCGCCGGATCCTCCGACTACGCAAATATCTAAAAAGCGCAAGGAAAAGGACCGACACTGGGTCCGTGGTTTCGCCGAAACCGCGGTTAAGCCAACCATGAAAGTGTCTCGGTTTCGCTGAAACCGAGCTCATGGGTTCTTCCTTCAGCTTAGCTACTCCTACCGAGGCCTCATCCAACCTGGTGGAATCGGCTACTGAAATCCCACCTGCTCTTGCAGGTTCCCAGGATTTATCTGATACTGTCCCCTTGGATATTTCAACCCCTGCATGTGGAGCTGCTAGGCCACCTGCAACCATGTCGATTAAGGCCTTTGCCAGGGCTAAAGCAGCTAAATCTACCAAAACTGTGCCTGCTAAGACCCCCTCTCACAGGCCTAGCTCTAGTTCACAAATGCTTAGTCTAGCAGAGGATCTCATTTCTTTGATCCGGGGATCCCAACCTCACCCAGACAGGGCTTCTCACCCACCTCCAGAGAAGAGGCCTAGAGCAGAGCCCCCTGAGCCAGTTTCTACAGATGACTCCTCTGATGATTCAGATAATTCAAACCCTCCAGAGGGTCCTTTCTCCCTTATGAAGACTCTGATGCTGAAGAGTCCATTCCTTCTGCCTCCGCCTGAGGAATTTTCCTTTGGGGAAACCTTGCATGCTATGAGGGAACAGTTTCAGTGGCAGGGCCAGGATTTTTCAGACTCTAGAAAAAGGCTTAGAACCTTTCTGCATTTACCACAGCATAGGCCTTTAGCCATCCCTCCAGTTCTGACTGTTGTGGATGATGCATTTAATGATGCTTGTACTGCTCCTGATTCACTTTCTCCGGCCCCTGCTAAGCCCGATAGGTACTACAGGGTCCCGGACACACATTATCATTTGTATAAGGCTCCTTTGCAGATCCCAAACTATCTCCCAGGGACCTAAGGCGTAGCAGCTACCTCTGCCAAACCCTCCCCTCTGAAAGGGAATCCAGGGCCTTAGAGAGATGGGGTAAAAAAGTTTACACTTCTGCTACTCTTTCAGCTAGGGCCTTGAACTGTCAATTCCACATGATCCAGTATCAAGAATTTATGTTAGACCAATTAACTAAACAGCTGTCCTCAGATGAACCATTAGACAAAAAATCTGTTCAGGAAATGGTACATAACATTCAGCAGGTCAGTAATCATTCCTTAAAATGCGGCTGTGATGCACTGGAGGCTTCCTTTAGATCAGCCATGACTGGCACAGTGATCAGAAGACATGCATGGTTAAAAGAGCAGGCCTTACCAGACCATGTCAAATCAAAGCTACTAGATGCTCCCATGGACAAGATCAATTTGTTTGGCTCTCCTGCACAACAGGTGCTGAAGAAGATGGAAGAGAAGGCAAAATCGGTCCAGACAGTCAAAGATTTCTTACAGGTCCAACCTCCAAGGTTTAGCAGGAATTGGCCCTCCAAGAATTGGTCCTTTCCAGACACCTCCAGAGCTCAGAGAGGCAGGAATAGGCGCCAAGAGGCAGAGGTCAATCCAGAGGTGCCTACAGGGGACGCCAGTGGCAGGCTAACAACCAGCGAGGTACAGCCACAGATACAGCCGCCACCACTACTACAGGACAATCACAGTGACTTAGCTCTGGCACCGCCTACCAGGGAACAACTAGAAGCACCCTTAGGCGGGAAACTAGCCTTATTTTCAGTAAACTGGCATTACATCACAGGAGACAAGTGGATTTTGCAGACAATAGACCAAGGTTACAGGTTTCACTTCCATACTCTACCAAAGAAGAGATGAATGCCAAACCTTCCTCCAAATCAAAAGGCAGAAGCTCTAAAACAAATAACTCACTTACTAAGGATGAGAGCTGTAGAAAAGGTACCATCTATGGAGCAAGGACAAGGATTTTACTCCAGGCTCTTCCTGGTACCAAGAAAAGAAAACTAATTTCTCGATCTGTCCGCTTTAAACACATACCTCATTGTCCCAAAATTCAAAATGCTGACCCTACAGCAACTTCTTCCCATGTTGGGCAAGGAATCTTGGCTGGTAACTCTAGATCTCAAGGAGGCATACCTGCACGTCCCCATACGACCAAATTGCAGAAGATACCTCAGATTTCTTGCAGGATCAGAGCATTATCAATTCTCAGCATTGCCCTTTGGCTTATCTACTGTGCCCAGAGTGTTCACGAAATGCCTGGCATCAGTAATTGCTCATTGCAGGCTTCAGGGAATCCAAATCTACCCTTACCTGGACGATTGCCTGTTGCAAGCGGACAACAAAAACAAGCTAGCAGAAGACTTGAAAAGGGTCATTTATCTACTGCAAGCTCTGGGATACACAGTCAATATAAAAAAGTCAAGGCTGATACCATCCCAAAGGATAACCTTTTTGGGTGCAGAACTGGACACATCAAAACAAATGGCATTCCTAACAGTAGAAAAACAGAACCCCCCTTGGGATTCAAGAGCCAAAAGCAAAAATGCAATGGGCAGACCTGCTTTTTCCAACCCCTGCTGGAAAGTTACATTTCGTTTATGGTCTCAGCACAGCACACCTAGGAAACTCCTTTCCCATTATTCCAGTAAATGGAAGAATTTTCCATAGTGGGCATGCAAGACAAATTGATCCTTATACAGCTCCAATTTCGTACGTCCTGGAGTTCCTCTCCATGCTTTTCAACCAGGGATCAGCGGCCGCAACTATTAAGGTCCAGTTGGCGGCTATTTCCGCCTTTCACGACGCTGATGAGCCTAGTCTCATGGCACATAGACTTTGTAAGGCATTCCTGAAGGGCACTATGCTGCTTCGTCCTCCAGTCTTTGACCCGGTTATGCCTTGGGACTTAAATTTTGTTCTACAATGTCTCACTTTGCCCCCCCCTTTGAGCCTGCAGCCACTTGTGATTTAAAATATTTGACTTGGAAGACCATCTTTTTGTTAGCCATCACTTCAGCCGGACGTGTCTCGGAGCTTCAAACCATATCAATTAGACCACCTTACTTGATTTTTCAGAAGGACAGGGTTTCTTTCAGGCCAAACCCTTCCTTTCTACCAAAAGTGGCTTCAGTTAGTAATTTCAACCAATCCATTGAACTACCTGTATTCTTTCCAGAGTTCTCGAACAAGGCAGAATTTAGATTTCATCAGCTGGATGTGCACAGACAATTACGATTCTATTTACATAGAACGAAGTATCTTAGAAAATCGGATCAGTTGTTTGTCATTTTCAGAAAAAAAAGGATTGGGTCTCCTGTTTCCAAAGTCACCTTGTCTAGATGGATCTCCAGTTGTATTTCCTTCATTTATGCTTCAGGTGGCAGAGATTTACCATTTTGAGTGAAGGCTCACTCTACCCGTTCTGTGTCTACATCTCCTGCCTTTCAGGCCAGGTTGTCTATGGGTGATATTTGTGCTGCTGCTACATGGGCATCTCCTCACACCTTTGTTACTCACTACAAGTTAGATTTGGTGTCCAAAGGCAGGTCTTTCTTTGGTTCCACAGTGCTCAGGAGTATTTTCCACTGAGCCTCCCAGGTTTCGGGTGCTGGGGACGCTGTCCCACGGGCAAGAATGTAGGCAAGATTGGACTACATAACATCAAGAAGTTATGTACTCCCCATAACGTTCGATGTATGTAGTCCATCTCGCCTCACATTCTTACATACCCCCCTCCTTCCCCTATCCTGGAGGACCTAGGGGATAAGTATGGTTTCAAAATTCTGTTATGGTTGGTATGTTCTTCCTTCTCTGTGTTGTGTGTGGAGAGTGAGCGATTGAGCTCGCAGGAAACTAGATCTGGGACAAGGGAGCAGTGCAGCATGGGATACCTTCTTAGCCCAGCCAGTTGAAAGACTTCGAGCTAGAGTATGGCCGAGTCGGAGCCGAGGTACGGCTCCGAACCCCCGGGTAAGAATGTGAGGCGAGATGGACTACATTGAACATTATGGCGAGTACATAACTTCTTTTTTCCTGTGGAAGGGGAGCTGGTAAGATTCACAAAAGTAGTGCTGAGACAGGCTCACTTCTCAGACCGTACATTACAAGGCTTGAGGGAGGCACCTGATTTTTCAAGAGAAAGTGGCATCTGTATACTGGAACAAAGGGTTATTGTATAGAGAGAACCCATGAGGGAGGGCTGGAAGGTGAGGTAATACAGCAGTTGGTAGTCCCTATATCCTACTGTCTGGCAGTTCTAGCCCTAGCCCATGACCTTCCTTTTACAGATCATATGGGCATAAAGCATACAAAGAGCTGTATTATGCAGAACTTTTATTGGCCTGGGATTACAAGGGATGTAACAGGGTACTGCAGGACCTGAGTAGTGCCTAAAAGTAGGCAAATCAGGAGACAGTCAAAGCTCCTTTGATGTCTTTGCCTGTAATTGAGGAGCTGTTTCAGAGGATAACTATGAATATTGTGGGGTCTTTGAGTACCGCAAGCTCCACAGGGTAGAAGTATATCCTGTTGGTAGTAGATTATGCTACTAAATACCCTGAGGCAGTGGTTCTGTCCTCTGTTGAGGTAGAGAATGTGGCAAATGCTTGGTATAGATTTTCAGTAGGGTAGGTTTCCTGAGAGAAATACTGACTGACAGAGCTGCCAGTATCATGTCAGACCTGCTGGCTTGTCTGTGGAGGCACTGTAGGATGAAGCACTTAATGATGACGCCCCTGCCATCTCCAGACTAATGGTCTTGTGGAGAGGTTAAACTCTACACTAAAGACCATGCTACTGGCATTGCAGACCAGTTCGAGAGAGTGGGACAAATATTTACCCCATTTGCTCTCGGCTTACAAAGAGGTACCCCAGGAATCCACATGATGTCCTTCAAGAATGCAACTGCAGTCATAACATATGGGTTGTCCTGCCTCAGGCAGCCCTCGGTCGGCAATTCCAAAGTCTGGGTCCGCGCTGGTGTCGCCTCTTCTGATGTCACAAGGCTGGAGTATAAAGGCATCGGCCGCGCCATCTTCAGTTTTCTTGCCGTGTGCGAAGCAGAAGCAGTTCTAAGTGCCGGTCGGTCAGCTCCTGTGTTTTCAGTACGTCATCTAAAAGCTAATACCCTGGGGAACATTTTTCTTGCCTCAGCCGATTGTCAGAACAAATTGAGAAAGTTAATGTTTGTCTTGTGGTAAACAAATACCTCATAAGGACTTCCATTCTTACTGCCTTTTGCCTGGGCCCAGACCACGCGCCTCGGCCTGTCTGCCTGTGCTTGCTTTAATACCCCCTCAAGTAGAGTGGCGCAAAATTGTCCTTTACAGAACCTCAGATGAGAGCTGTAGTTCAAGAGCAGAGGATAGAGGTGCTACAGGGCCAGAAACCAGTAAGGGACACAGGAAATATCAGGCACCTTAGGCAGCATGCCAAGCAATGGATCTCAGGTTTACTTATATCACCAAGAGATGAACTCCTCTCAAGGCGAAGCCTAAAACTAACTACTTCAAGGGAGACTGAGAAGGTACCATCTAGGAGAAGGCAAGGATTACTCCAACTTTCCGGACCAGAAGCTGGAAAGCCTTTAAATTTTAAAAAAGTAAACTTTGGAAATTTACATCTCAGGAGGCATACCTGCGCCCTGACCAAATTGCAGGATACCTCAATTTCTTGCAGGATCAGAGCAATCAATTCTCAGCATTGCCCGGCTTATCTACTCCCAAGGTTCAAAAGCTGGCATAGTAATCTATTGAGCTAGGACAAATTACCGCTGCCTGTACAGGGAAAAAACAATGACTTAAGGTCATTTATCCGCAAGCCCATACCTCAATATAAAAAGTCAAGGCTGATACCATCCCAAAGGATCTTGGGTGGAACTCACATCACAAAGGCATTCTACAGAGAAAAACAGAAATCCTCTACTTCTTGCATTAACAAAGAAAGCAGAAAGTCCTGCAAGCCTGGGTTTCATGGATCCTGCATAATTGGTCACATGCCAGATGCATAGGAAATTCAGTGGACCTAATTATGGTCTAGCACAAGCACAGCCTAGAAACCCAAATTCCAATATCCCATGCCTAAGAACTGGTGGGCTCAGGCCTGAACAAACAAATCCCTTCCAGCACTCAACCAAGCCACCATCACGCCAGACCTGGGGCCATGCTGGACAAGTGCATACAAGGCTTATGGACTCAAGACCACTGCACCTACACATAAAGGAAATGCTGGCAGTAAACTGCATCAATTCACAAGGTCAACTGTTGATAAGGACAGACAACACCACAGTTATGTGGTACATCAACAAACAGGGGCACACACCTCTATGCGGATGGCAATGGACCTCTGGAATGTGGCCCTGAGCTCAACATTCAGTTACAAGCAATTTTTGCCAGGAAAAACATTCTAGCAGACATAAAGCAGAACTACCACGGATGCACGAATGGATGCTGCATCCGACATCTTCAAAATTACAAGAATGGGGACTACCAGAAATAGACTTTTGCATCCCCAATCACCAACTGAAATTCCCCCCTTGCAAGGCCCCGTAAACCACCCACCCTTTATGCACAAGGTGCTATTGAAGATCAAAGGACCGCAAGGATCATCTGATAGCTCCAGACTGGCCAAGGCAACATTGGTACCCATTACTGAGGAGCATGTCTGGAACAAATATGGCCCTCCCTAGTTCCCTACTGTTAACACAGAACAACTACAACACCTGCATCCAAACCTGAAAACACTGCAGCTGACTGCCTGGAACATTGCATAACCAAATTTATCCCAAAGGGTTAAAGACATTATCTTGGAGGCTGACCAACAAGAAAAATATTCAGCAAAATGGAAAAGATATCTCATTTGGAGTACAAAGGAGAAATGTGTAAACATAGCCAACATCCTGGAATACTTGGCAGAGCTCTTCCACAGGCCTGTCCTATTCTTCCATTAAGATTCATGCATCAGCTATTTCAGCAGAATACAACTTGGATCCTCCAGTCTTCTCACATCCTCTGCTCAGGCAGTTTCTGAGAGGAATTAAATGTAAAACCCCTGGGCCACCATTGCCAGCATGGGACTTGAACTTTGTGCTAGAAAAGTTGACACTCCTTACCAGCAGCAACAGCAGATTACAATACTTATCATGGAAAACTGCTTTCCTGCTTGCAATCACTTCAGCAAGAAGGGTATCTGAGCTACAGGCATTAATGGCAGTACCCCTTCCTGATCTTCCATCAAGATAGTGTCCATGAGAACAAATCCTACTTTATGCCAAAGGTGGTCTCCAGGGTATCTTTAAATCAGCTATCCACCTACATTCTTCCCAACCCACAGAACAGGAGAAAGACTTGCATACCTTGATGTACACCTTACCTGGACAGCCAAGAGCAATAGAAAACTGACCAGCTACTGGTAGCATATGCAACAGGAATGGAAGGAAAAGCAATTTCAAAACAGACAATCTCAAGTGGATAGGAAATTGCATTAGATTTTGTTACTCCTACCATGGAAGAAAACTCCAGAAAACATCAGGCCTCACTCTACAAGCGCTACAGCCACTACCACAGCTTTTCTACGAGGAGTGGCTACCAAAGACATTTTAGAGGCTGCTACTTGGAGCTCCGTGCATACATTTGCCAAGCATTATTATTTACATTTATACTCCAGATCGCGAGCAGGTTTTGCCACTGCTGTTTTGCAAGGGATCTTCTCACATCCTCTGCTCAGGCAGTTTCTGAGAGGAATAAAATGTAATCTAACCACTTGCCAGTGACTGACCTTCCTTTTACAGATCATATGGGCATAAAGCATACAAAGAGCTGTATTATGCAGAACTTTATTGGCCTGGGATTACAAGGGATGTAACAGGTACTGCAGGACCTGTGAGTAGTGCCTAAAAGTAGGCAAATCAGGAGACAGTCAAAGCTCCTTTGATGTCTTTGCCTGTAATTGAGGAGCTGTTTCAGAGGATAACTACGAATATTGTGGGGCCTTTGAGTACCGCAAGCTCCACAGGGTAGAAGTATATCCTGTTGGTAGTAGATTATGCTACTAAATACCCTGAGGCAGTGGTTCTGTCCTCCATTGAGGTAGAGAATGTGGCAAATACTTGGTATAGATTTTCTGTAGGGTAGGTTTCCTGAGAGAAATACTGACTGACAGAGCTGCCAGTATCATGTCAGACCTGCTGGCTTGTCTGTGGAGGCACTGTAGGATGAAGCACCTAATGATGACCCCCCTGCCATCCCCAGACTAATGGTCTTGTGGAGAGGTTAAACTCTACACTAAAGACCATGCTACTGGCATTGCAGACCAGTTCGAGAGAGTGGGACAAATATTTACCCCATTTGCTCTCGGCTTACAAAGAGGTACCCCAGGAATCCACATGATGTCCTTCAAGAATGCAACTGCAGTCATAACATATGGGTTGTCCTGCCTCAGGCAGCCCTCGGTCGGCCGAATTCCAAAGTCTGGGTCCGCGCCGCTGGTGTCGCCTCTGATGTCACAACGGCTGGAGTATAAAGGCATCGCCGGGCGCCATCTTCAGTTTTTCTTGCCGTGGTTCAAGCAGAAGCAGTTTGCAAGTGCCGGTCGGTCAGCTCCTGTGTTTTCAGTACCGAAGTCATCTAAAGCTAAGTACCCGCTAGAACTATTTTTCTTGCCTCAGCCGATGTCAGAACAAATTGAGAAAGTTAATTGTTTGTCTTGTGGTAAACAAATACCTCATAAGGACTTCCATTCTTACCGTCTTCCTTGCCTGGGCCCAGACCACGACGTCTCGGCCTGTGCTGCCTGTGCTTGCTTTAATAAGCGCACTCAGGCGCCGGGCAGAATTTGCTGAAGACTTTTGTCGAATTCGATATATCATGCCGTCGGATCTACCGACAGCTCAATCTTCAAAACGGAAGGACCGGGACCGCATCCTCGGCCCGTCCCTCTACCGATACTACTTCCTAGACCCTTCGCTAGTGTTTCTTGGTCCCGGAAGCGGTAATTCAGCCGCCCAGGCCGATTTACACAGCTGCTAACTAGTCCTTCGGTCCCGGAGACCTCTCTGGTTCGGTTGTTGATTTTCCTCCGGATACCGGTTCTTGATTTACCCGACACCATTCCGTGGACAAGGTCACTCCTGCACGTGGGGCTGCTAGGCCTCCTGTATCTATGTCCATCAAGGCCTTTGCACATGCTAAGGCCGCCAGCCAGGCCAAGGCCCATCCTAAACCTGCTGTCCAGGCCCCTCTTCTGATAAACAGATTGTCTCTTGCTGCAGACCTTATTTCTTATCAGGGTCTCAGCCTCACCCAGACAGAGGTTCTCAGCCTCCTGCAGAGAAAAGCCTAGAAATGAGCAGACTGAAAACCTCTCTTCAGATGAGGCTCTGGGGATTCTGAGCATTCAGATATTCAAGAAGAATCCTTCCAGGCCTATGAGGACTCTGATGCTGAGGAATCAATTCCCTCTGCCTCTCCTCCAGAGGATTTCTTTGGTGAAGTCCTGCACTCAATGAGGAACATTTCCAATGGCAGGGTCAGGAATTCTCTGATTCCAGGAAAAGGCTGTACCTTCCTAAAGCTTCCCAGCACAGACCTTAGCTATTCCTCCTGTGATGGATGTTTTGGATGATGTTTTCTCCGATTCCAGTGCTAACCCTGACTCTCTCCCCTGTTCCTGTCAAGCCAGACAGATATTACAGAGTCCCTGACACTCACAAACATCTCTTTAAGGCCCACACCGTGGATTTAGAAACTATTTCACAGGGTCCCAAGGGAGTGGCTACCTCCACGGCCAAGAATCCTTTGCCAGCGGATAGGGAAGCCAGGTCTATGGAGAGATGGGGTAAAAAAGTTTATACCTCTACCACCCTAGCCATGAGGTCTCTTAACTACCTTTTTCATATGTTTCAGTACCAGGATTTTTTACTGGATGATTTACAGAAAAAGTTAGCCTCTCCTGAGCCTATTGAAAGAAAGGCATTGCAGGATCACATACATAACACTCAGCAGGTTAACAATCATTTTCTTCAGTGTGGTTATGATGCATTGGAAGCTTCATGTAGGGCAGCTATGACTGGGGCTGTGATAGACATGCTTGGTTAAAAGATCAGCCACTGCCAGACCATGTCAAAGTAAAGTTACTTGATGCACCTCTGGAAAAACAGAAGCTTTTTGGCGCTATTGCACAAGATGTGTTGAAGTCCATTGAGGAAAAAGCTAAGTCAGTACAGACAGTCAAGGATTTCCTCCAGGTTCAGCCACCCAAATTCAGTAGAAACTGGCCTTCAAAGAATTGGTCCTTCCCAGACTCGGACAAGTTTCAAAGGGGAAAGAACAGGCGTGGCCGAGGCCAATACCGAGGTTCCTACAGGGGACGCCAATGGCAACCTACAAATCAAAGAAGTGCTGCAGCCAGCCCAGCTGCACCACAAGGAGAATCACAATGACTTGACTTTCATACCGCCTACAAGGGCTCAGAGAGAAACACCCTTGGGCGGAAAATTATCCTTATTCTCAAAAAACTGGCATATCTTAACCAAGGACAGTTGGATTCTGGATTTAATAGACAAGGGTTACAGATTCCACTTCCATACTTTACCTACAAGACAAGGCATGCCAAACCTGCCACACCATCAAAGGGCAGAGGCACTCATTCAAGTTTCAAAGCTATTAAGTATAAAAGCAGTAGAACAGGTACCTCCCCAGGAACAAGGCCAGGGATTCTATTCAAGACTGTTCCTTGTTCCAAGAAAGAAAAACAAATGGAGGCCTATACTGGACTTGTCTACTCTAAATACCTTTCTCATTGTGCCAAAGTTCAAAATGCTGACGTTACAGCAACTCCTTCCCATGCTGGGCAAGGGGTCTTGGCTGGTCACTCTGGACCTCAAGGAGACATACCTGCATGTCCCAATCAGACAAAGCTGCAGAAGATACCTCAGATTTCTTGCAGGGACAGAGCACTATCAATTCTCAGCATTGCTGTTTGGCTTATCTACTGCGCCCAGAGTGTTCACGAAATGCCTGGCATCAGTAGTGGCACACTGCAGACTCCAGGGAATTCAAATATACCCCTACCTGGACGACTGCCTCATACAAGCAGACAACAGACAAACCTTAATAAAAAACTTGGACTATGTCATGCAATTACTACAGGCCTTGGGATACACAGTCAACATTCAGAAATCAAGGCTACTGCCATCCCAACAGATTATTTTCCTAGGAGCCAAACTGGACACACAAACACAAATGGCCTACCTCACAGAGGAAAACAACAGCAGTTACCAGAGTACTTCAAAGGCCTAGCACAGCTCTCCCAGCTGACTGCAAGGAAACTCCTGCAGGCCCTGGGGTTCATGGCATCATGCATTCTTCTGATACCTTTGGCAAGACTTCATATGAGAAAGCTGCAATGGTATTTGAAAAGCTTATGGTCCCAACACAGCCAAAGCCTAGAGGACGTAATCCCACTTATTCCATGTCTGCAAAAGGAATTCTTGTGGTGGGCTCAAGCAAGTCAATTAAACAAAGGCATGTCTTTAAACAGGCCTCAAGCAGGTCAAAATTACAACAGACGCCTCAGATCATGGATGGGGGCACATGGAGGGCAGATGCATTCAAGGTCAATGGACACCAAAGGAAAGACATCTGCACATAAACCAAAAGAGATGCTAGCAGTGATACATGCAATCGAGAGTTTTGAAAAATCACTGCAGCAAGGACATTTACTAATAAGGACAGACAACACCACTGTCATGTGGTATATAAACAAGCAGAGAGAGACTCATTCATACCCCCTCTGCAGACTAACAATGATTCTCTGGGAAAAAGCACTGAGTCTGAAGATACACCTGCAATCCCAGTTTGTGCCAGGCAAGGACAATGTACTGGCGGACAAGCTGAGCAGAAATTTCTTGGATCCACACGAATGGATGCTGCATCCCCACATTTTCTCACAAATAACAAAGACATGGGGAAGACCGGACATAGATCTATTTGCGTCTCACACGAATCATCACCTGGAAAAGTTCTGTACCAGGACCCACCATGCACTAGCCTGGACAACGGTTGCTCTCTCCTTCAGCTGGAATTCCCTAAAGATTTATGCATTTCCTCCTCTGCCACTGTTGACCAAGGTGATCCTGAAGATCAAAGCAGAACAACTAACAGGCATTTTGATAGCTCCAGACTGGCCAAAGCAACACTGGTACCCATTGCTGTTGAGCATAACTCGGACCAAACCGTGGCCTTTGCCCCTATGGCCCCTGCTCCTAACACAACACAACTACAAGACTGTTCACCAAAACCTGAAAACATTACATCTGACAGCCTGGAGGTAACTTTAACTCCTTCCGCTTCCAGTCTTTCCAAGGCAGTTCAGGACATCTTATTGGAAGCACATAGACCATCCACCGGAAAAGCCTATTCAGCCAAGTGGAAGAGATTCAGCATCTGGGCTGCCAACAGGGGTCAGGATTCAACAGTACTGAGTATACCTCAGATATTGGAATACTTGGCAGAAATGTTTCATTCTGGACTCTCGTATTCTTCCATAAAGATTCATGCCTCAGCAATCTCAGCAAGATACAATTGTGATCCACCAGTGTTCTCACATTCTTTGCTAAGACAGTTCCTGAGAGGGATAAAGAATATCAAGCCTCCCAGAAAACAACCAGTACCTGCATGGGACCTCAATTTTGTACTGGAAAAATTATCTCTGCCTCCCTTTGAGCCAGCAGCAACCTCGGAGATGCAATTTCTATCATGGAAAACGGTTTTCTATTGGCAGTCACATCAGCAAGAAGAGTTTCGAGATACAGGCACTCATGGCAGTACCTCCTTTCCTCATTTTCCATCAGGACAGAGTCTCTAAGAACAAATCCTTCTTTCATGCCAAAGGTGATTTCCAGGGTGTCTCTAAATCAAGCTATTCACCTTCCTACTTTCTTCCCAATCCTCAAAATAGAGGGGAAAGACTGCTGCATACCTTGGACATACACAGGCAACTACGCTACTACTTGGACAGAACTAAGGCCACCAGAAAGTCTGACCAGCTGTTTGTAGCCTATGCTGCTGGAATACAAGGAAAAGCAATCTCAAGCAAACAATTTCAAAATGGATTGGACACTGTATCAGATTCTGCTATTCTTACCATGGAAAAGTGTGCCAGCCAATATTAGGCCACATTCCACCAGAGCTATAGCCACATCCACAGCTTTCTAAGAGGAGTGGCTAAAAAGGACATTCTAGAGGCTGCTACATGGAGCTCCTGCATACATTTACCAAACACTACAACCTGCCTTTATACTCCAGATCCCGAGCAGGCTTTGCTTCGGCAGTCCTGCAGGGCATTTTAGCTACACCATCTTTTTCTTAGCTCCATCCACCCCAGCTTGGCTATGGTATTCAACCCATATGTTATGACTGCAGTTGCATTCTTGAAGGACATAGTACAGTTTTGTACCTACCATAAATGTAGATGTCCGATAGATATGCAACTGCAGTCGATTTTCCCTCCTCCTTCCCTCTTTTCTCTTTTGGGTCCATTCCCCTTGTTCCTTTTAGCTGGGGGTATTTCCTATGGTGTATCTGTTTATTACTGTTGTGCATGTCTGGAATTGTTTATCCATTCACCAAATTTAGCCTTCCTAGGAGGGCACCTGGCATCTGGGGCAAGAAACACTGAAGAAGATGGCGTCGGGCGATGCCTTTATACTCCAGCCGTTGTGACGTCGGAGAGGAGGCGACACCAGCCAACGCCGGACCCAGACTTTGGAATTCGGCCGACCGAGGGCTGCCTGAGGCAGGACAACCCATATGTTATGACTGCAGTTGCATATCTATCGGACATCTACATTTATGGTAGGTACAAAACTGTACTTTTTTTCACCCTTTGAGTTGCTGTATGGACATAGGGTGAGGGGTCCTTTAGATCTGATTTGTGATGAGTGGGAGGGTGTGTGTGAATCCCACAGTGTCTGTTGTGGGATATGTTCTAAACCTCTGAAAAAAGGCTCATTGGCTTGGCCAGGAGAACCTGGCAGGACCCTAACAGCAGAAAAGGACTGGTATGATAGGAATGCTCGAGCCAGTGAGTGAGCAGCGGGTGACTGTTCTCATTCCTGTCAGATGCAATAAGCTGCAGGCAACTTGGGAGGGACCTTTCAAAGTGGTAAGGAAGGTCTTTGATGACTACGTGATAGAACTGTGAGGCAGGGCACAAATTGTACCATGTTAACATGATGAAACCTTACTATGATGGAGAGGCCCTTGTGCTATGTATTTGCAGTAGGAGACAGGAGGAGTATGAGTAGGATGTATGGCTACAGCGAGCCAGCCAGCAAAATGCCAAGTTAATGTGGTGGAGCCTAGGGTTGCAGGCATAATATGACAGTGCAGCACTGTAGTGGGGTCAGCATGCCAAGGCAGATGGGATCTCAAGGCAGGGTATGGGATAATGTATTCCCAAATAGGCTTATTCCTCTCAAGCAATGTTTCCGAAGGGGCACTTGAAAAACTAGCTTGAATCTTCAAAGGGGAGGGGGGATGTGACGATAGGAGGTACTGTCAGTCATGCCAGGAGAAGTAGGTCAATGGATGTATAACTTATGCCAGCAGAGCTAGCTGGAATTTTGTAAATAATTATGTCATTTGTATATCAAACTGATTTGTACAGATGCTTGTGCTGAAAATGTATTTGTGAGGTTTGCCTGTGTTAAAATGCATCAACAGTGTGCTCTGCTGTAAGGAAAAGTATACATGTATTATTGTAACTCAATTAAATGTATACATTGTAACAGCATATACTGGGAGAGAAGAGGTTAATCCATCTGACTTTGGAAAAAATGTTGGACCCAGAGATGTATTGTCTGTGCTAGATAATGGGCTGTAACTCTTTTTGTTTTAAATTTCTCCAAGTCTTTTGGGTTTCTAATACTATGACAGGAATTGACCCCATTCCTAAGTCAGAGTACAGTTACAGTTCATGAAATTAGTATTGTCTCAATCTTTGATGTCAGCCAAAAGTGCTCTTCCTAGCACCCCCCGCAATATGCCCAGTAAAGACTCCTGCAATTCATATAGGGTTACATGTCTAAATATGGTTGTAGATTCTTTTTTATAAGACCCATTGCTCCTACTACTGTTGGAACTGTCTGGGTATCTTTCTTCCACATTGCTCTCATTTCTGCCTGCAAGTCCTGATATTTTATGACTGTGTCTCTCTCTATGCAAGACACTATAGTAACTGGGTGTGGCAATTTCAATGATGTAGACTCCATCATTTTCTGTGATGCTTTGTGACAGACCTTTCCAGTGTTTTTTTCAGCCACTTCAGTACCATAATGTTTGCAATCCCCAGTGCAACTGTCTTCCCACATTGTTATGCCTTTCAATATATAGTATTTCTGCCATTAGTATGTCACAACCAGCAACGAGGTGTGCAACTGTTTCCATTTCTGTTTAAAAAAAAAAACTACATTTGTTTGTTTCTCCCACATGTTCAAAGGACTTTATAAACCAACATGTACGTAGCCCACTATCTTGGGCTGCCAATATTATCCTTTCATCTCTTGGTTTGAATTTGCCTCTCCTTAACTATTCTTGGGTTCGATCCTGATCAACACGAGGTTCTTCCAGAAGTTTTCTATACTTGCAACTATAAATAGTTTCCACATTTCTTGCCTTCTCATCTGGTCCTTCACCTTATATTCTTTTTGTTTTTTTGGCACATTCAGTTGCTGCTTGATTTTTATCTTTCTGGTTTGATTTCCATTCATGCTTGATGCCGATGTGCTTCTGCTAGATTAAGAAGTCATCTTACATTTATTCTCCTTGTGTTTCAAAACTTTCACTACATTTGCGTCTTGTGAGGTCAGTAGATGTGTGCAGGCTCACAACTGCTGATCTGTGCATGTAATCAATTTCATGGAGGACTATCCCTCCTTCGGAACGGGAAATATGTAATCTTGGTATGCAGTGATTTTTATAAATCATTTGGTGAGCATGACGCATCCCTCTTGTTTTCCTGTCTAGTCTATCCAACAAGTTTTGGGACCAGTCAATCACTCCAAAACTGTAAGATGGGACAGGCATAGCAGATTGGTTTATAGCTTGAATTTTGTTCCTATATGTCAACACTATTTTCAGGATTAATTTAAGTATTCTAAACTATTCGTTACCAAGTTTTATTCAGATTTGTTCATGTTTTATTGTTGTTTCTTCGTCAGTTCCCAAATATTTATATGCTCCCTCTTGGTCAAGTTCTTTTATATCACATTCTTGTCCCAAACTGATGTTTTCTTGTTTTTGCAGTTTTCTTGCTTTAAAGGTTGCTTTTGCACATTTATCAAGACCAAATTATATTCTTATATCATCTGAAAAAGTTTTGACAACTTGCAGTTGTGCTTTCAGTTCCTCATCTGATGAGCTGTACAGTTTTAAATCATCGACAAAGAGAAGATGAGAAGTCTTTACACTTAGTTGTTTTCTAGGAGCCAAATTATGGCCATGGCCTAAGCTGATAAGTAGACAGCTTAATGGGTTAAGTGCAAGACAGAATAGCAGCAGCGACAAAAAGCCAGCATGGAATATCTGTAGAATTTTTATCCCTGGGATAATAATTTGTCCTTTATCATGGCTTAATTGCAAAGTGGTCTGCCACTGTTTCATGGTCACTGTAATGTAGTTGATCAATGTAGGTTGTATCTTATACATTTTTAAGTACTCTTTTGTCCATGGATGTGGAATAGTGTCAAATGCTTTTTTGAAGTCAGTCCATGCCATGCTTTTCTTCCCCTTTTTACAGTTCTCCACTATGACTTTATTTAACAACAAATGATCCTTTATTCCATATGATTTTCTTTTATTGCCCTTTTATTCTGTTGCCATAATTGAGTTTTCTTCTAAATAACTATAAAGTCTTTCGGCATCAATTCCAGTGTATAGTTTATACATTGTCGGAAGGTAAGTTATTGGTCTATAATTTTTAGAGTAGCTTGCAGGTTCACTCTTAAGTAGGAGCATTGTTTTTCCTGTTAGCCATGTTGGTGTCTGTTCGGGGTGCACATATAAATTAGTTATTACTCGTGGCTAAGTCTTGTGCGAAAATGTTAATACCAGTTGTTAGGTACTGCATCTGGGCCTGGGGTTCTCCAATTAGGGGCTTTTGTTAACCTTGTTTCAATCTCTCTGGCTGTTACTTCATCCCATTTCATATCCTGTACCTTTAAACTTCTTATTCTTTCTTTTACTACTTCTGTCTATTTAACATCTTTATGTTCCACAGGATCTTCATAAATACTTGTCCAAAATATTTCTTCTACTATAAAACTTTTTTGGGTCATCAAAAAATTGCTTATTTTGTACTTTTCCTTTATTGTTATCCATGTATCTTCTAAGTTTTTCTGACGGTGCTAAGATTTTGTTTACGATAGTGCATAATAGATCCTGATCTGTTCTAATACTGCACATTGCTTTTAGCACATCTGTCTTTCTACATATTTGTGTTGATCTGTTTCCTCTTCTTTACTCTTCTGACAGTAACACTTGTCTTAATTGCTTTATAGTTTTCTCTATTTGATATTTCCATGATGGTATTCGATTTCTCCCCTTCCTTTCCCTCAATACCTTGTGGTAGAACTTTATCAGTTATTAATTTAGCCACCCAGTAATATATCCTGTTTACTTTTGTTATATCGCATGGATCACAATGGACAGCCATAATTACTGTCTTCATTTGTTTTGTCAAACTTCTGAATTTTTTGGTTTTATTGACCTTCTGCAGTCTATTTCTTTCATTGATCTTAATATGTCTATCTCTATTAAATCAAGCAACTCTTCTCTTCGCTCATTTTCTACTAAACTGAGGGCACATTATTTTGTTTTCCATTTCCTGCGGGCATTTTATAGAAAGTTCTATAGCATTTTCCTGTGGCACATTATCTTCAATTTCATCCTGTGCTATTTGTTTCTCTGTCATGTGGGAACTCACTGGCCTATCACTTCTCAACATTAACTGCATCAGTTTCCTGTTCCTTCCCTTGCTGTCCAGCTTCAAGTCAACATTTATACTGGTTTCCTGTGGAAGGCTCCAAAATATCTTCATATGGCACCTGACCAATTGCTTCCTGTTACACTGGTTTCCCCTTAATTTGGATGTCCATTGCTCTATCCTGTTATGCTTTGTGAATTAGATTTTCTACACTGAATCCTTCACTTTGCAGGTACATTCCTTAACCCCAGTTTCTGTTTCTTTAACTTCTCCATTACTAATCTCCTTTTCCTCTTTGTCTTCTTATTTTTTGTATTGAAAATCTTCCATGTCCAGATTCCTTTGCCTGTATTTCTCCAAATATTCTTGGTGCTGCTCTTTTTGTATTGATTAGTTTTGCTTTTTCTTTGCATAGATATTACACCATATTAAATTTCTGTTTCTTTCCCATGTCTATACTTCTTCTGATGTATCCTGATCTTCCTGTTTCTCCTTACTTTGGGGACTTGTCCCATCATGCTGTGATCTAACCAGAGTAGGATCTTTTACACCAAATCCTTCAGTTCGCAGGCACTTCATAACTTTAACTTCTATTTTTTAACTTCTACTTTACTAATCTTTTCTACATTCCCTCTTTGTGATATTTTTTTATTGTGAAATTTTCCTTATCTGGATGCCTTTGCCTGTATTTCTCCGAGTATCTTTGGGGCTTCTTTCTTTATATTGATTAATTTGTCTTTCGGGCTTGCATAAATATTGCACCATATCAAATCTTTCTTTCTTCCCCATGTCCATATATTTTTTTATACTTATGAAAAATCTCTAGGTTTTTTTTTTTATATTTTTGCACTTCTTCATATACTTCTTTTTCCAAATGGATCAAAGTTTCTTGGTCTGTATACTGTTTTTCACAAATCTGTTCTATTAGTGAACACAATTTTTTATTTGAGGCTTTTCTTGTGGAAGTATTTTTCTTTCCTCCAATTTTTCTCCTAATCTTTTTGTATATCTTGTGTGTGGAAATTTTGGGCTTTTTGCATAATAGTAGCAATACATAATTTCTTTCTTATCCTCAATAGACTTGGTTCATAGGTGTTTACTAGGCTCACGACAGCAAGGGCCTTTTTAAGCCTAGCCATGCATCCCAAATCTCTGACAAGTTCTTATATCTTTGATAAGTGTAAGTATGGGCCTGGGAGATGAACCATTTACAGGTTACCTGTTTGCATTAGAGACATAGGTGCCAAACCAGGGATGAATTTCCATTTTCCCATCCACTTGTCCAAGTTGCACTTGATTTGGGTTAGGGAGGAACTCTGCTTCACATGGATGGGGAGCCTGTTCTATAGACGGGGTAGTCTCTGGGATACATACCTATCTCTCCAGCAGGTCCTATTTATATCACAGGCGAGGTTTAAGTCTCTTGACCGGGTAATTCTAGTACTGTTTGTTTTGTGGATATGCAGGAGGTCCATCAGAGTGGGGTCTGACAATGTCCTGTATGCCAGGCATACATCTCCCCTCAAAAGCCTGTAGGAGACTGAATACAGGGATAGGGCCTTGAGAATCGTCTGCATAGGACATATTACTTACGCCCTGTATTCTTTTAGTGAGGAACCTCTGTGGATGTTCCAGTTTTTGGATATACCTGGTTAGGTAAATAACAAATGGGGCATTGTACTCAATGATAGGTCTGATGAATGCCGAATATAGTGGAACAATGATTTCCTTGGACTTGGATGCCATATCTTTGTTTATAAGTTGCGCAACATAGAATTATTTCCTCACCACTGTACACATGTGATGATCAAAGCCTAAATTACTATCTGTGTGTGTCCCCAAGTACCTGACTACTTGCTCAACTCTAAGGGGTATGTTGTTAGTATGATAGTTACCAGGGATGGAGGACTTCCCAAAGGATACTGTTATGCATTTCTTGGCATTTAGTTTTAGTCCATGGCTCTGACAACAGTTTTGTCTGTGTCAGCTCCTCCTGGAGAACATTTGTGTCAGCGTGAGATTCAGTGACCCCTCCTAATTTGCAATCATTTGGAAATTTAGCCAGCCAGAGACCACTGACATTGGCCTTGACTTCTGAGAAGTAAATGCCAAAAAGGAGCGGCCGAAGGATTGATCCCTGAGGGACTCTGCTTGTGACTGGCCTCTTTGTAGTGGTGGACTCCCCAATTCTGACTTCCTGGGTCCTTTCAGTGAGCCAGTTGGCTATCTAACGGGTGAACTACGGGTTTGTACCTAACCTCTTGGGTTTGTCAATGCCCGAGTGGGGTATTGTGTCAAATGGCTTGGCCAGGTCAAGGGAGATGGTGTGAATGATTTTGCTTCATCCATTGCTTTGGTGACCTTCTCAAAGAAGTCCACCAGGTTGAGTAGGCATGATCTGCCCTTGACAAAATCAAACTGGGTTGGGTCAAATGTCTGGAGGTTTACTATATCTCTCTTGATCATCTCCATGATAATTCTTTACATGGCTTTACATGTAAGACTGGTGAGACTTATGGGTCTTTAGTTTCCCGGGTCTGTAGATGGTCCACCTTTGTGCAGAGGGATGACTGTTGCCTTTCTCCATTCATGAGGCATGAAGCCTGTTTGGAGGCTACAGTTAAATAGCAATTCCAGAGGCCCTGATAGGTCATGTTTCATGCTATTTAGAAGGCATCCTGGGATATTGTCTGGGCCCATTGATGCAGTGCTCTTGATCTTGGAGAGAGCATTAAGGACTTGTCCCCTAGTAATGGTAGGGGAGTTATATTTGATGATATTTCCTGAGCGAAGGTTGAAGAATAGAGAGGAGTAAAGTTGGAGATGAATTTATCAGCCAGGAGGTTTGCTATATCTTCTGCTTCAATATAGGTGGCTGTATTTTCAATGACCTCTGCACACAATTGTATATTGCCTTTGAGGTTGCAGACATAGCTAAAGAAATCTTTGTGGTTGTCCTTGGCCTGGGAGGCCAAACTTACCTCAGATTTGGCTTTGGTAGACTTTATTTGTCCTCTGAGTTGTTTGTTTAGTTTGAAGAGAGCGCATTTATCCTGCTGGGTGCTGCACCTCCTAATTTTTGACATGATTTTCTTCCTCCTGTTATACATCTGATTGATTTTGTGATTCCACCAGGGTAGCTTGTTTTTTTTAAGTTAGTTCTGTACTTCTTCCTGGTGGGTAGAGCTTGCCTCTATACAGCTATTAACATGCTTGTACAGGGTTTCTGTGAACAGTTCTGCATAGGCAGAAGTGTTCTCAAGGTTTATAGGGGACTGAAATTTTGCCAGGTTCTCACTTAATAGCAGGAGGTTAGCCTTCGAATAGTTCCTGAATATTCCAGGTTTAGATCTATCTTCTTTATGGCTGTTCTTTGGCCTATCAATTTTTGTGATTTTTGTGGATTGCTACTTCCTTATGCAATGGGGGGGGGGGCATCATCCCCCTGGGCCTTGCCTGGCCCCATTGTAGGAATGTTTCTTTATTTTGAGGATTCTATACTGTCATGTTTTCCAGTCCTGAAACCAGTGTGCCTACCAGGTTTGGGCACTTTTTTTATCCTTGGTCTTGTGCACCCCGGTGTCTTGTTTAATTTTTGACCTATTTCTGTCCATGATATATGTTATATAAATAGTCTATATACCAGTGTCGCCTTGGTGAGATTTTTGTGAAAAAACAGGGTCCACCTCGTGAAGGTACTCACAAAGACTTTGAGGATGAATTCAGTTTCAGCAATACTACTCTCCTTTGCTTGCTGACTTATCTCTCTCCATTTGGGCCCCTCATCTCTCTATTCATTAGGTTGTAGCTGCTGTAGGAAGAGTGGAATGGTTTTATGACTTCCAGCAGCTGCACCACATCTGAGCAATGTGCTATCTGCATGTGTTGTAACACATGCTAAACCCTGGTAGCTTCTAGTGCTGGGGGATATTGCGGGAAACAGAGTCAGATGACTAGATGTATGTGATGTCATTCTGTACAGAAATGCTTTAATATTTGAGGAGACTGAAGTCTCAGCAGCATTCTGTATTTTGTCTTAGAGCTAACAAGGACCACTCCCTCATCTTGTCTTGCTCTATTCAGTAAGTGGGAACAGTAGTTATTTTAGTCAGTCATTAATAGATAGCGAGACTAGCTAAATGTTGTTTTTCTGCAACTATGTGAAACTTTCCATCTGTGTTATTTTTAATATTCCCTGTGAGTTGAAACTCTGGTGTTTACTGTAAATAGATATTTATTATTTTCATGTTTTTATTATTTATTATTAAGTATATTTAAAATGTTAATTGTGGGTGGCCCTTTTTAGAAAGTATGTAACTTTAAGAGTATTTGCATATATTTATTTGGTGATAACTCTGGCCACTCATGAATGCCTGGCTGTTTGGTCAACATTACCATTTGTATTAATATTAATTTCACTCTTTGTAATTTGGTACCATTGTAAGAGCCTTAAAGTTGCTGGAATGGGTTCTGTTGGCAGTCATAACTACCTTATAGTCTGAACAGAAGGGGGCACAGCAGGTGAATGTTTGCCAACCTTTCCCGTGTGTGTGTGTGTGTGTGTGTGTGTGTGTGTGTGTGTGTGTGTGTGTGTGTGAGTGTGAATCAAATCCCAGAGTATGTGTCAGCTGCTTGGAGCAGGGACACAAAGCACTGGTTTCACAGAGAGGGTGTGGGAGGACTTAGCTTGGAACCCCAGCTAAGGACTCCACTCAGAGCTCTGCCAGTGGGGAGTCTTATTGGAGGTCTGGACAGATAGAGAGGAACCAGTTCCCACACTGAGCATGTTCCCTGAGTGCTCTTATGAGAAATTGTGCTTGATGCAGGGACGTCTTCATCTGGAATTACTGAGTGTATCCATTTGTATTCCAAGTGCACTTCCCTCTCCAGCCTCAGTGTTAAGGATTCAGGGTCCTTGATTACTGGCCCAGAGTGGGGACGTCACAATGGGCATTCCAGTAAATGAGAGCATGCCCCTGTACTTCATAGATATGCATTATTTCCAAAGTTTGGCAGGAATTAGTGTATATATATTGAAGGACCATTACAGCTAGATAGTGAAGAAAATGTAGTTTTTGTCCTGTCCAGATTTTCTTTGTTATATTGCACTTTCCTCTGCTTTGAGTCCTTTGTAATGTTTTACACATAATGCAGTCTGTAGCTTCTTCTCGTGCAACACAGTCCTTAAATTAGATTGACACAGGAGAACCATAGCTGCTGAATTCAGTCTGTTTCTTGTTTCTCTCCATTCTTGTACATGTCCCTGAGTCTTAATTGGTTGAAGCTCCAACTCAACAAATAATTAAAAAAAATTATGGGCAGGAAACAACCATCCCTGCAACTTTCACAGCTCTTGCTTATTAGTACTAACTACATGATTGCATAACTGCAGGGAAAGAAAAGATCACATACATTGCATCATTGCTGGCATTCTAATAGAATCCACACCAGCAAACCACTCCTGGAGTAAAAGTCAGCAAGTTCATTTGATGAGTTGCAGCCTCATCCACTTAAGACTCTCAGTGGTATCCAATTTTTTTTCAACAGAACCGTGAAGCTCAATATGCTTATATCCACATGAGAGGGGAAAATGCAGCTGTAAATGTGCATAATGATGAATTTAAAGGAGAACTGCACCCATAGACTCAAAAAATGTTCATTTCATCATGGTTTGGTGTTTCCTACATTTTAACACCACTTTGAGACTATTTACAGGTTTTTAAATATTTTTATATGTAATTTCTGAGTCTGACCACATGGGGTCTGGCATCTTAAAGTAATTCTGATTGTTTAACTAAAACAATTAGGGTGGCTGGAACTCGCCCACCATCTCTCATTCACCCAACTAACTATAGTGCACAAAATAATCTACAAACCCACAGAATGTCCTGCTCTCTCAACTCTACTTGCCAAATACCATCCCAGCAGGCATCTAAGATCTGAAAAATCATACCTGCTGGTCAACTCCTCTATTCCTTCACTGTCGCCAAACTATGGAACCAGGGTTGCCAGATTTCTAGCCCCCCAGGTAGGGACAAAAAAAAAAAAGGTGGTCTCTCACGGCAAGTGAAGACCAAAAAAAAAGGTCTTTAATGCGGAACACAGTTCCACATTAAAGAACAGTAGCTCTGCACTAAACACGGAGCTTCTCGTGTTTAATGCATTGCAGTTCCGCATTCAGCACAAGTAGCTCCGTGTTTCACGATTTTTGATTGGCCCGTATACCGGCATATGGGCCAATCAAAATGAACACGGAGCTTCGTGTTTAATGGAACACAAACTCCGTGTTTAGCAATTTTTGATTGGCCCGTATGACAGGTATACGGGCCAATAAAAAAAAAAAACAAAGCAGAGGCTGGCTGGGATTTAAACCAGCAGGGTGGGACTCTGGATCAGGCTGCTGATCTCGGGACACTCCCGCCCAAATAGGGACGTCTGGCAACCCTGTATGGAACTCACTTCCACCTTCTATAAAAATAAAACGCAGGCAACACTGCCACCTTCAAACAAATACTGAAAATTTCAACTCTTCCTGGCTATGTTCCTCCTCTATAACCTAACCTCTTCATTCTCCTTGCTTTTGCTACTAGTGAGTGATGATACTTTCTCTTTATTTTTTATTTTTATCTTCAGTTGTTAATACTGATATAGTAATACTGATTAATATACATCTCTGTTTATACCTCTCTGATTGAATTCATTGAATTCCGATTTAATGTATATTTTCTGCATTTATTACTGTAATCAAACAAAGTAGATTCCTGCTTTCATTCATATATATATATATGTATATATATATATATATATATATATATATATATATATATATATATGTTACTGTATTTACTATCTGTAACACTATTTCTACTTCTGCACCAATTAATGTTTATATTTTTTCTGTGTTCTTGTTGGAGCTTTTCTCCCCGGGCTTCCACTGAATATGGGCTGTTTTAGGTCCAGTGGACATTCCTGGTAAACAAATGCAGTAAAATAAATAAATTTTAGTCTGCGTCTAGGTATCCAACAATGCAGTGCTCATCTGTAAAAAGTTGCATCATGCAGGCCTCTTTCTACCTAAAGCTCCTGTCACTGAATTGCTTTTACATGCATACACTGCTGTCTTTCAGTCAGTTTTAAGTAACATTTCATGCCGTTCAGTGACTACTTAAACGCAAACAGTGCAAATGCCACAGAACAGGCTGTCAAAGTGCTTTTTACTGCTGCTTCTTTTTAGAATGGCTAAACTGCCGTGTTTTTTTGTGAAGCCTGAATTGTACTACCTTGACTCGTCTCCCAACCACCTTCACAACTAACTTCTCTAGCTGTCAAAGTGCTAACGGTAATTTGAATTGTTACCTACTGTGATTGACAGCTCACAGCAGGAGACTTGACTCGTATACTGTTTCCTTGTTCTAGCTTTTACTTTCTGTAATGGTAGAGGAAGGACCAGGGAGCTGTGGTATCACAGCATGGGTGTTTTTTAGGACCGTCATGGTGATGTCAGTTTGGGAAGGGAATTTGCCAGAAAACTACCTGTATTCAGTGACTTTGATAACATTAATGAATTGGAGACTTTTTCAGGGTGGGATAAAAGTTTTTTGAAAGTGAAACCACCACAGTACAGTAAGATACTGATGATCTTTGTGTTTCACTGTTGCAGTCATTACATTTGGGTAATCTGCTGACAGGTTGCCCTCAGTCGGCCTGAATTCCAAAGTCTTGGATCCTGCGTCGGTTTCGGTCTTCTCTTCCATGACGTCAGGTCGTCAGGGTTATAAAACATGCAGCCAATGCCATTTTCTTCAGTCTTTCTTGCCGTGCGGTGCCCAAAGCAGAAGCATTTCGCAAGTGCCGGTCGGCCGACTACTGAAATATTTGCGTTTGAGTTTCAGAACCGAAGTCTTCAATAAAGCTAAGTACCCCGTTGGAGAAACTTTTTTCTTGCTTTTTACCGATGTCAGAAGAAGTTAATAATTGTATTACTTGGAAGCAAATACCTCATAAGGATTTCCATTTATACTGTATTCCTCGTCTAGGCCCTGATCACAACGTGCCTGGCTGTCGGTTTTGTGCTATATTTAACCAACACACTATTAAGCGTCAGTATATTTTTGCATCTAAGTATTTTGGAAACAGATTTAACTACCCAGAGATGTCGTCTGATAGCAATCCGTCTACCGGAGTACATAAAAAGCGCAAAGAAAAGGACAGAGGCAGTCGAGATCCAAAACCGACGACGAAGCTTCTCCTAAGCCAGTCGCCGGTTCGCCGGTACTCAGTGAGGCACTTTCACAGCCCCTGATACCCGCTACCTTCGAGTTGCAGGCCTCTACTGACACCCATGTGGAGTCCGGCATGCCGCAAGATACTCATGGTATCTCCCTCAGATGGGTCCGGAGCCGCTGAGCAGGCACCGGCTTCTGAGAGTGTATTCAGACCTCACCATTTTTATATCAAACCGACGAAAGCTGCAAAACCAAAAGCAAAGACACCTTCTAAAACTAAAAACAATGACGCCTGAGCCACGTGCACAGGCCTCTATACCTAAAAATACAGATTATCAAAGTGGCTGAAGACCTTATTACCTTGATCAGGGGTACCCATCCCCCTCCAAATGAGAGGCCTAGGCAAGACACTGACTATGAATCTTCAGATCAGGTTTCTATTTCTTCTGATTCCTCTTCTGATCAGGAATTATCTTTACCTCCCTGTGAGGATTCTGATGCTGAGGAGTCTATTCCATCTGCATCTCCTCCTGAGGATTATTCATTTGGAGAAACCTTGCATACTTTGAGGGAGCATCTCCACTGGGTGAGTCAAGACTTCTCAGTATTAAAAAAGAAGCTCAGGGATTTCCTTCTCCTCCCTCAGCACAAGCCTTTAGCCATTCCCCCTGTGTTAGACATTGTGGATGATGTTTTCTCGGAGTCCAGCCTGACCCCTGACTCTCTACCTCCTGCTCCCAGTAAGCCTGACTGGTATTACAGGGTCCATGACTCTCATAAATTTTTATTTAGAAACCCTGCTGCTGATCCTGAAACTATTTCACAGGGTCCAAAGGGAGTTAAGGCCTCAACAGCAAAAAACCCTACCCCCTCCGACAGAGATTCAAGGGCGCTGGACAGATGGGGAAAAAAGGTTTATACATCTGCAACCTTGGCAATCAGGGCCTTTAACTGTCAATTTCATATGCTTAAGTACCAACAACATGTTATGGGATTGCTGAAACAGAAAATGATGTTGATTTCAGAATGTGCAGAAAATAAGGAATTGCAGGAATTATTGCATGCAGCTGAACAAGTTGGAAAGCATACTTTGCAATGTGGTTTTGGTTCTTTAGAGGCCGTCTGCAGGGCCGCACTTACTGGATCTGTGATTAGGAGGCATGCCTGGTTAAAGGAACAAAATTTGCCTGATCATGTTAAAGCTAAATTGCTAGATGAACCTTTACAGCATGATTCTCTGTTTGGTATTAAGGCAGAAGAGGTTTTAAAGAAAATGGAAGACAAAGCTAAGTCTATGCAAACTGTTAAAGATTTCTTACAAGTGCAGCCACCTAGATTCAGTAGACACTGGCCTACAAAAAAATTGGTCCTTTCCTGTGTCAGACAGAGCTCAAAGGGGCAAATCCAGACGCCCTAAGGGTTCCAGGTACCAGGCTCCAGACTCATACAGGTCAAAGCAATGGGGCGCATCCACCTCCAGATCTGGAGGAGATATAGCGCAAACCTACAAAAAGCAATCCCAATGACTTCCCTCTGCCTACACCAAGCACTTATCTTTTGGCAGCAACCATAGGGGGAAAATTAGCACTTTTTGCTCAAAATTGGCAGTTAATAACCCAGGACAAGTGGGTACTGAACATCGTATCACAGGGACGTAGATTCCATTTCCACACACTGCCAATGACAAATGGGTGGCCAGACCTGCCAAAAAAACAATGGCCAGAGGCACAGAAACAGGTTACGTCCCTCATGGATATGGGGGCCATTCAGACAGTATCAGAACAGGAAAAAGGACAAGAATTTTACTCAAGACTGTTCTTGGTACCCAGAAAGGACAAGGCCTGGCGGCCAATACTGGATTTATCGATTTTGACCACATACCTGGACATTCCAAAATTCAAAATGCTCACTTTGCAACAGCTTCTGCCCATGCTGGGCAAGAATGCTTGGCTGGTGACTTTAGACTTAAAAGAGGCATACCTGCATGTCCCAATAAGACAGTCGTGCAGAAGATACCTCCGATTCAAGGCTGGCTTAATGCAGTACCAATTCCCTGCACTGCCCTTTGGCTTATCTACTTTGCCCAGGGTCTTTCTTTACAAAGTGCCTGGCACCAGTAATTGCATTTTGCAGACAAAGAAGTATTCAAATATATCCTTACTTGGACGACTGTCTCATTCAAGCAGAGAACAAGGACACTCTTCTACTACACCTGGCGTTTGTGAAAAGGCTTCTAGCATGCCTAGGTTACACAATAAACGAAAAGAAATCACAACTGGTACGCTCTCAAAAGATAACATTCCTGGGTGCAAGCTTGCATACAACTGCCCAGATGGCTTACCTCATGCCAGACAAAGGCAACTGACTACTTACTTCAAACTGATGGCAACAAAAACCCAGTCTTCTGCAAGACAAATTCTGCAGGCTCTAGGCTTCATGGCATCCTGCATCCTACAAATTCCATATGCAAGACTGCATATGAGGAAACTTCAATGGTACCTAAAAAGTTTATGGAGTCAACATTCGCACAGTCTGGAAACAATGATTCCTCTCATCCCCTGCCTGCAACAGGAGTTTCTATGGTGGGTAAAGGCCTGTCGCCAAAACATGGGACGGCCCTTCACTCTACCCCCTGCCAGTCAAACCTTAACAGCAGACGCATCAGATTATGCCTGGGTGGCCCACATGGCAGGAAGATGCATTCAGGGCATATGGGCACCAAATCAAATGCATCTACATATCAACCAGAAAGAGATGCTAGCTGTTCAAAATGCCTTCACAGTCTTCAAGGACTTAGTTCATCCAGGACAACTACTGATAAAGACGGACAACACCACAGTCATGTGGTATATAAACAAGCAAGGGGGCACACACTCATACTCCCTTTGCAGATTAGGCATGGCACTGTGGGACACAGCTTTGACCTACCAAATAAATCTTCAAGCTCAATTCCTGCCAGGAAAACAGAACACTCTGGCAGATGATTTAAGCATAAGCCTTATGGATCCTCACGAGTAGAAACTAAATCCACAAGCATTCAGCATGATAACAGAGAAATGGGGGAGCCCAGACATAGATCTCTCTGCCTCTCCTCAAAATTATTAATTGAAAAGATTCTGCACAAGGACTTATAACAGACAAGCATGGAAAGTGGACGCCCTATCCTTCAGTTGGAAAAACTTGTCAGTTTACACCTTTCCTCCTCCTCCTCCTCCTCTTCTACCCAAGGTCCTCCTAAAAGTCAGACAAGAGAAGCCAAAGATATTAATTGCCCCGGACTGGCCCCGCCAATACTGGTGCCCAATCCTAAGGAACTTGTCTCAATACAAAGCTTGGACCTTGCCTCAAAGACCACAACTACTGTCCCAGCAAAAAATCAGATCCTGCACAATCAACTACAGACTCTGAACCTGGCAGCATGGCTAATCATGTAATCATACGAACGACACCTCTCAGTAAAGCGGTGATGGATGTCATTTTGGAAGCCAGAAGGCCTAGTACTAGAAAATCTTATGCTGACAAATGGAAGAGATTCTGTGCTTGGAATCAAGCACAAGGAACTAATACAGCAGAGCCACATATTCCTCAGATATTACAATGTTTAACTTAGATGCTTGACAAAGGCCTATGTTTCTAATCAATCAAAATCCATGCCTCTGCCATTTCGGCTCATTACAATACAGAGCCACCAATCTTTTCTCATCCTTTACTAAAGCAGTATCTTAGAGGAGCCAAAAACCTAAGGCCTCCTAGAAGATCACCATTACCTTCATGGGACCTCAATTATGGGTTGGAAAAGCTCACCCTACCTCCATTTGAACCAGCCGCTACCGCTGATAAAAAGTTCTTATCATGGAAAACAGCTCTGCTACTAGCATTTACTTCAGCAAGAAGAGTTTCAGAGCTACAGGCTCTCATGGCTGTAGAGCCTTTTATCATATTTTGCCCAGACAGGGTGTCTCTGAGGAATTTCCAACTTTTATGCCTAAGGTGGTTTCCAGTGTGGCTCTTAACCAAACAGTTCACCTGCCAACTTTTTATCCAAATTCTCAGAACAAAGGGGAAATAATTCTGCATTCCTTGGACGTACACAGACAGCTAAGATTCTATTTGAGCAGGACAAAACCTCTAAGAAAAACTGAGCAATTACTAGTGTCATATGCTGCAGGATCAGAAGGAAAGGCTATCTCAAAGCAGACAGTTTCAAAGTGGATAAGCCACTGCATCTGTTTCTGCTACTTACACCATGGTAAACCTGTGTCCAAGGGCATTAGGTCTCATTCCATCAGAGCTGCAGCTACTTCGGCAGCCTTTCTCAGAGGAGTACCAACCAGAGACGTTCTAGAGGCTGCTACTTGGAGTTATGTCCACACCTTTACAAAGCATTACCATTTGCCTCTCTACTCTAAGTCCAGGGCAGGCTTTGCCACTGCAGTGCTGCAGGGCCTTATAGCCGCACTTAATGCTGTTTAGCTCCAGCCTCCCAACCATAGCTTTGGGATTCTACCCAAATGTAATGACTGCAACAGTGAAACACGAAGAACATAGTACAGTTGTGTACACTTACCATAAATGCAGATGTTTGAGTGTATTCACTGTTGCAGTCCAGGTTACCCTCCCGCCATCCCCCTGTCATTCTACAGTTTATCTTTCCTTCTCTATCTTCTACAACCTATGTGGTGTATTTGCTTGTAGATGAAGGTAAAGTTTATATTGATGCATGTATATATATATATATATATATATATATATATATATATATATATATATATATATATATATATATAAAATATTGCTACCTTTTTGGGGGCACCTGACATCGGGGGCAAGAAAAAATAAAGAAAATGGCGTCGGCTGCATGTTTTATACCCCTGATGACCTGACGTCCTGGAAGAGAAGACAGCAACTGACGCAGGACCCAAGACTTTGGAATTCAGGCCGACTGTGGGCAACCTGCCAGCAGATTACCCAAATGTAATGACTGCAACTGTGAATACACTCAAACGTCTACATTTATGGTAAGTGTACACAACTGTACTTTCTAGTGGAGAGAAAGTCAGTTTAAAATATTCACTGACTTCTTCAGAAACTGTTAAAATTAATCAACAACCTGACCTTTATATAAACAAGCAATTAAAACATCTTTGACACATGGCTAGAAAGGCCATCCCATATGTACTGTTTAAAATAAGAGAGATTAAAAGTTCTCGAGGCAAGAAAAGGAATAACAGTGGGTATTAAAATAGATACAAAACATAGTGAGAGTTACACAAATCATTGTCATACTTCACTGAAATGTGTTGACATGTCATAAATTTGAAAATTAAAAATTAAAACGCAATAATCAAACCTAAAAAAACAATCTGGTTGCTTAACCTTAATAAATAAGCCTAATTGTACCTATATACAGGAAACGCATTCACCTGTTTAAGCTATTCAATTTAAGTACACTGGAAATAGAACAAGTGTCGTTGAGACCAGGGTGGCTGTAGGCATTTAGCCTTACTTGCCACACCAATTCCAGCTCTTCAAGTTTAAGCTGTCTCGGTCCTCCTCTGCAATCAATATTAACCTGATCAATGGAAAAGCGCTTAAAGTGGAATGTGAGAGTGTTCGATCTCGCCATTTGTTCTTACACCTGGGTTTGGAGCCGATCCTCGGCTCCGTGTCGGCCGCTTTGCAAGCTCTGCATCGAGAAGAAGCTCGAGACCAACCTAAATCCCACAATCCCCCTCTGCCTTTACCTCAGATCTAGTTTGCCGCTGCAGCGTTCGCATCAGTTTGATGAGCTCGAGCAACCTTAAGCTAAGATTTATATTTTGCTTATATTTCTTAAGAATTTCTTTCTTCTAAAATATTATCTAAGTGACTGTGTGTGTGTGTTTATAGTGTTTCGAGGAATTCTCTGTTCCATATAAAGTTCTTTAAACTTTATTAGAGTTTTCCCTCGGGGCCTAACCCCACCCTTTTACTGGATTGACTTTTTTACTGGATTTGACTAAAGTTTCTGGATTAGACATAACTACTGGACTTGACATTTTACTAACTTTTCCTTTGTTAGCTATAACTAAAATGTCTGAGAAAGCCAAGTCTGGCTTTAAACGTTGCCAATGTGGGCAAAAGATGTCAGTGACTGATAATCATAGTTCCTGCGTCTACTGTCTTGGCCCTCTCCATCTGCAAGAAGACTGTTCAATTTGTCATTCTTTCAGTGGAAGGGTCATGACAGATAGGCGCAGGAAACTATGGATAGGGTCTTTTAAAACCTACCTTTCAAGAGGCTCTGGATGCATCAGACCAGGCATCCAAATCCTCGAAGGAATCGAAGACGTCGGAGCCCAGGTCATCGGCTCCGAGCTCTTCAGTTAAAGTTCGATCACCGGTTCCACAGACTTGGGGCCGAGTGTTGAACTATTGTCAGTTTCGAGCCTCGAGTCTTGGAACCGGTGGCGGAGCTCCCTCCCGACACTGTTGAGGTCGGCTCCGTCTTCGATTCCTTGACGCGCTCTTCCAGACCCCTCTCCGACACCGATGTAGACCGCGTGGTGCAGAAATTAATGGAGAATACGGCCTTATCCAAGCACATCTCTGTTTCCTCCCAGTTGGTGTCGAGACTCGAAGGCCTTCCCTTATCTCCATCTGTTCCTCCTCCGAAACCTATCCAGTCTTCGGAGCCGGAAGAGGCTGATCTGCTGATTGTGGAGCCCTCGGTGCCAGAACCGTCTTTTTCTCGGTCGGCTTCATTCACCTCGACTCCGTCAGATCCGGTACCGGAGTCTCGGAGCCGAAGATCCATCCTTGGTTCCGGGACTGAGTCTGACCGATGTTTCGGTTCCGACGCTCCCTCTCGGGGCCTCGGCTCGGATCGACTCGGCTCCGTCCTCGGGGTCGATGCCTTCGGTGCCTGTCTCGGGGATTCTTCCCATTTCCTCGGAACCGGGAGATACCTCGACTCGGGACCCGGGGGCCTTCGACCTCATGAGGAAGGTGTTGTCTACCCAGACAACCACATCAGCAGAAACAGCTTCTCCTCCCCATAAAGGACCGTTATCCTCCTCTGCACCCACGGCTACATCTAAGCGTCGAGCACCTGTGTCTCAGCCACCCCTGGAGGGTGCCCCCTCTTCCTCGGAGGCTTCTTCGGATGCTCCCACCGAAGAAGTTCCGAGGAAAAGATTGTGTAAGAGGAGACACTTAGATTCTCCACAAGAATCATTGACATCGGACACTGACTTAGATGAGTCAGAAGGGTCCCCAAAGTCACCCTCAGAGAAAGTCTCTTTTTCTGACATTCTGGAGATCCTGAAGCAGAGAGGTGATTGGCAAGCCCTCCCCCCTTCTGAGGATGAGTCAGTTTTGCTGAAGGCATTCGGTGCTCGACCTTCCTCCTCCTGGGTCACTCCGCCCTTCGATGAGTTGATGGAGCTGATTGCTCGAAGGGCGTGGGAGACGCCTGACACGGTGGAGCCAGTTCCTAGAAAGCCTAACAAATATATTACTGCCCCTCAGGATAAGGCTTATCTGACAAAGGGAGTGCCAGTGCACGCTATGGTGGTGGCAGCGGCCGAAAAGGAGATGTCTAAATCTTCCTCATCTGTCCATCCGCCTAACAGAGATTCTAGGACTATGGACAGGTATGGGAAGCGCATTTTTAGTTCAGCGGCTTTTTCTATGCGATCCCTGAACTATTTGACCCACTTCACGGCTACAGAGGGATCTAATCAAAGAGTTGGGAGATACCCTCCAGGGTACTACAGATGCTGCTATTTCAGAAAAAGTTACGGCACATCTTAATACCCTTACATCCATTGTAAACTCGTCCATGAGGCTGATCTCATACGCAGCCGAAGGATCGAGTAGGGCAGCAGCTTCAGCGATTGCTCTTCGTAGACAATCCTGGATGCGCTTATGTTCATTTGCGGAAGCCTTCAAGTCTTCCTTTACTAACGCCCCATTTGATGGTGCCACTCTCCTTGGCCCCAAAGTAAAGGAGACCCTTACCCGGTGTGAGCAGGAGGGAAAGACTCTGTCTGCTGTCGGAGTCCGTTTTCCACCCCATCCAGACCGTACCCCAAAGGGCAACGTGGTGGAAAATGTGGTTTGAAAACCCCAAGGATCTTTCCCAGGCACACAGGGTGATGCCCCTCTAGAGGCAGAGGAGGGGTAGAGGTGGAAGACGCCGCCCTGGCGGCAGAGGGGTCCAAAAACCAAGGTGACAGGGATACACCCCTGGAAAACCTTTCCAGCACTCCTGAGAGGAGGCCCGACTGTCCTGCTCTGGAGGCAGTCGGGGTCGCTTAGCTTTATACCCTCAGGCCTGGCAAAATCTTACATCAGACAACTGGGTAAAAGCGTGTTACCAGAGGCTACAGAATCCCTTCCTATTGCCCCAATTCCGAAGAGAAGACTCCCAGATGTGCCCCATCTGCGAGACCCTGCAGCTATAGAAATTTCAAAGCTGCTAGAAAAGTCATCCAACCAGTCCCAGTGGACCAAAGAGGATTCGAACTTACTCAAGGTTCTTTTTAGTTCCAAAGAAGACAGGGGACTGGAGGCCGATTCTGGACTTAAGCAACCTCAATACCTTCGTCAAGAAAGAAAAGTTCCGAATGGTCACGCTTCAATCGATCCTTCCTTTTTTACAGAAGGATGACTGGATGTGCTCAATAGATCTGAAGGACGCATACTACCACATCAAAATGGCCAGGGAGTCCAGGGATCACTTGCGCTTCCGGCTGGGAGCCAGCAACTTTCAGTTTCGAGCCCTGCCCTTTGGTCTGACCTCAGCTCCCAGGGTTTTCACCAAATGCATGGCAGTGGTGGCGTCTCACCTGAGACGCCTGGGATTCCAGGTGTTTCCGTATCTGGACGACTGGCTCCTTTCTGCCACCACCCAGCGTCAACTGATTCAGGCCAGGGATTACACACTACAGCTTTGTGTTCATCTCGGAATTTCCGTAAACTTCGAAAAATCTTCACTACAGCCATCACAGCATATCTCATTCATAGGAGCAGAATTGGATACGCATCATTTAATTCTAAGACTTCCTCCAGAAAGGATAGCCTCACTACAAAGCCACATATCTCTTCTTCTGTCATCCAGAAAATCCCCAGCAAAACTGGTTCTGAAGGTTTTGGGTCTCATGGCAGCTTCTCTCATTGCGATACCATTGGGAAGACTGCACATGAGAGTTCTACAATGGCTACTGTTTGCACAATGGTCGTTCCAACAGCTACCTCTGACACACGAAATTCTGATCACAAACACATGCAAATCACACCTAGCCTGGTGGCTCCGGACTTGCAACCTTTCCAGCGGAAGACCATTTGTGCTACCCACGCCCGACAGCTACGGTGACCACGGACGCTTCCCTGATAGGGTGGGGGGGCATCTTTCAGGGACAGACAGTCCAAGGCGAATGGACCAATTTAGAGTACCATCTGCACATCAATGTTCTAGAGTTGAGGGCAGTGTTTCTAGCGTTGCAACACTTTGCTCCCCTTCTTCCTCTAGGGACTATTGCAGTTCAGACGGAGAACATGTCCGTAGTCTGGTACATAAACAAACAAGGGGGAACCAAGTCTTATCAGCTATGCAGAGAGGCCATGAGAATCTGGCAATGGGCGGAGTCCACAGGTCGCTTTCTGATTGCAACGCACATCCCGGGGTCATCCAGCGTCATAGCCGACAGGTTGAGCAGAGCAATCCTGTTGCCTCACGTGTGGTCCCTCAAACAGTCAGTTGCGAAGAAGATTTTTCGCAAGTGGGGCCAGCCTTCCTGCGATCTTTTGTGTCTCCAATGAACGCCAAATGCAGGAGCTACTTTGCCCTATTACCCCTCCAGGGAAGTCCCCTGGGACGCTGGTTCACGATTGGCCCCGGGTCTCCTGTGCTTTTCCTCCCTTTCCCTGATTGCAAAGTTTCTGCAGAAAGCCAACAACCTGCAAAGGACGATTATCCTCATTGCCCCATTCTGGCCTCGTCAAATCTGGTTTCCCTTTCTTCTAGCACACCGCATTGGGGACCCTGGATCCTGGACCCGAGCCAGATCTACTGACCCACTCGTCAGGGGCTCCCCACCCCTCGCTTCTGTCACTCCAACTAGCAGCTTGGCTGCTCGCTTCCCTACTTAGCCAGGTCTGATCTTCTTTCACCTGCAGTTCAGAATATACTAGTGGCTTCTCATAAAGCTTCCACTACAAAGACCTACACTAGTAAATGGAAGCGCTTTGTTTTCTGGGCAAACACACAGCATTTGGACCCTGTTATAGCTCCTTTAAACAAGATCTTGAGTTTTTAACGAATTGTTCCACCAAGGAGCTTCTCCTGCCACTTTAAGAGTGCAATTGGCTGCCATTTCCAACTTTCATGTGGAAGAATGTGGGGCACCTATTATGGCTCACAGACTTTGTAAGGCCTTTTAAAAGGATCTTTCCATATTAGACCACCAGTTAGAACTCCTACATCTCCTTGGAATCTGAACCTTTTATTATCTAAAGTGATGTTACCTCCGTTTGAACCAGCCTCCTCTTGTCCATTGAAGTATTTGTCGTGGAAGACCCTCTTTTTGGTGGCCATTACATCGGCTAGGCGGGTGTCAGAGCTTCAGGCTCTTTCTATTAAACACCCTTATCTGATCTTTCACTCTGACAGAGTATGTCTTAGCACTAATCCGTCCTTTCTCCCCAAAGTTTGCTCTATTAATAACATTAATCAATCCATTGAACTCCCTACCTTTTTCAAAAATCACTCCAATAAGTTGGAGTATATGTTACACAAATTGGATGTTCATAGACAACTTAGATTTTACCTGGATAGAACAAAGGATCACAGGAAATCAGATCAACTTTTGTAGCCTTTGCAGACAGCAGGAAAGGTGTAGCAGTTACTAAACGAACCCTTTCCAAATGGCTAACTGATTGCATTATATTTGTTTATGCTACTTCGGAACAAACTTTACCTGTCAAACCCAAGGGGCACTCTACAAGATCAGTATCTACATCCCTGGCTCATGCAGCTCGCTTACCATTAGACACTATTTGTGCAGCTGCCACTTGGTCTAAACCACATACATTCATTTCTCATTACAAGGTAGACAAGGTTTCTAGGGACAGGGCAACCTTTGGTTCCACTGTGCTCAAGAACGTTCTCCCGTGAGTTCCTCAGGAACATGGAGCTAGGGACGCTACCCAGGTGTAAGAACAAACGGCGAGATCGAACACTCTCACATTTAGAAGTTATGTCCTTACCATAACGTTCCATGTGGAGTGTTCATCTCACCTTTGTTCTTACATTCCCACCCTCCCACCCTCAGGAAGAACGTACAGTTTGGTGCCTGGTTTGGTTATTCTGCTTCTGCATTTCGTAGTTGTTGTGCATATATGTATATATATGTATATATATATATATATATATATATGTATAAGTGTTCTTACAGTTATGTTGTTTTGGCATGAATGTGTTTCTCTCTCTGACTTCTGGCTTGCTTGCAAACTAGATCTGAGGTAAAGGCAGAGGGGGATTGTGGGAGTTAGGTTGGTCTCGAGCTTCTTCTCGATGCAGAGCTTGCAAAGCGGCCGACACGGAGCCGAGGATCGGCTCCGAACCCAGGTGTAAGAACAAAGGCGAGATGAACACTCCACATGGAACGTTATGGTAAGGACTTAACTTCTAATTAAACGCATTCTATTTGGTCTGATCTTTGCCTCTGCTCGTTTTTTGTTTTGTTTCACAGTTATACGTTTGTTGTTTCGCAGTTTAAAATATTTTAAATACTGTCTTGTTTATTCATAGCAGGGACCATAAATAAGGGTGATAAAGGACAGAGAAGTTAAGCATCTAATAATAGAATCCCATTGTTGTCCTTTAAATTCCTAGAGACTCAATAGGTTATGACCTCAGTGTTTCTGCAAGAATAGAGAGCTACACATACCTTACTGTGTGTGGTTTTTCCCTGCTAGAAATTTTAAGATGAGATGGACGAGATTAAGGGCCAGGGAGACAAATTCCTAAAGAAAGTGTAATCTAATTTTATTCAAAGTGAACATGATATGACCTGAGGAAGATGACTAGGATAGAAATGTTACACAAAAGAAGAAGCTGCTAAATCTTGTATTTTTTAACATGCAGCAGTCTAGGGATCATCCTTTTGGAAGGAAAATGCACCCTGGGAAAAGTAAGAGGTGTACTTGGGGCATAGTTTCTTTTAATGGCTTTAACTGTAGTGAGGATGCATGCTTTTGTGAGGATCACTGGCTTTGCTACCAGTGTAGAATAGACAGAATATAAAAATGTACTTTTAACAATATCATTTTAATGCTGCAACAGTGCCTGCAAATAAAAGCCCCCATCAACAAACTAAACCAGTCAGGATTTACAAGTTGAGTGGCCTTTAAGTCAGCACTTGAATTTATAAGGTGACTTGTTGAAAAGCAATCCTGCTGTTCTCCTTCGATTGGTGAGGGCATGAGTAGCTCAGGGTTAAGCATAGGACATCTTTTATAATTGTAACATTTGCTGCTAGAAACAATGGATTCATACTTTGCAAGTCTTGCACTGGGCAGATGTTTCATTTTGGTCTTTAGTAGAAGAGCAGTAACTGAATGAGGTACAGCAGCAGTGAGGGCAGTGCCAAGTACAAGTGAATTAACAGATCCACTCTCTCTCTCAGTAAGACCTGCAATTGCCAATATGTGTTGAAGTAGTCTATCAGCAACAGGCTACAAAAAAGAACTGAACTGGGCAATAGATTGGTCCTTGTCTCCATGCTGCTGCTGTTGTAGTAAACCCTTGGGAGTTTTTTTTTTTTTTTTTATTGTAGAACAAAGTAAATGGTTTGGAGTAATTCAGAAGTCCATATAGCCTTACAAGCTAAGGACAATGATGAGGCTTTATTCAATTATATCTACAACCTTAAAGGCAACACCCAGCAATGAGCCGAACTAATGCTGAATGTAACCTCCTATTATTTAGCTCTAATTTTATCCCCCAGTCACTTTCCCTCAGGAAATACCATCCACCATTTCTTCACCAGCAGGTGCTCTTTGCACTCCCTAACACAATAAATTGGTCCTGATAATATCCCAGGATGCCTTCTGGGTAGCATGAAACCTGACCTGGCAGCCTCGCTAAAATCTCCATTTAACCAAAGCCTCTAGAAAGGCTTTGTGCCAAATGCATAGAGGACTGCATCAGTTATCACTCTACAGAAGGGGGGGGCTGTCCTTCCACAAACACAGGGAACAACAGACCCAGAAGTGTGACTGACTAGATGAGCAGTAACAACAAAGATGTAAGAAACCTAGAGAAACTGGACCTTACCTAGTTCGGTTTTGTCAAAGTCAGGTCATGCTTACTTAACCTCGAGACTTGTTTGAGAAGGTCATTAAAACTGTGGACGAGGGCAGAACAGTGTGCACTGCCTACCTTAACCTTTCCATGGCGTTCAATAAAATACATCATGTGGACATTGTAGATAAACCTACAAAATTAGGTATAAACCCATATACCTAATGTTAAACTTACAAAATTAGAGATAAACCTATATGTCACCTGATGGATGGATAGCTGGCTAACTGATAGGAGGCGAGTTGTTAGTACCGGGGAATCCACCTCTGTAAAGAGGCCAGTCACTAGAATTTAGGACAGAATCCATCTCTACAAAAGGCCAGTCACTAGAGGAGTCCTTCATGGATTGCTGCTGGGGCTTATCCTGTTTGGCATCTCCTTCTTTGATTTCAAGGGCCCCCAACTGACTAAATTTGCAGACAGCTGCAAGCTATGCATGATCATTGAATCTCCTAAAGAGACAGATAATCCTTCTAGGGCCTTACACAGACGTATAACTAGAGCCAGAGCCGTAGACTAAAACTCAAAGTGAAAAAAAAAAATGTGTAAAATAGTACCCTTCAGAAAGATGGCATCCCTTGGAAATTACCATATTGATAATACACCCTTGAAAGTTGACCCATTAGTCAGAGATCTTAAAACACATGCTATGAGTAACCTGACCTTTGGTCACCACTTTTCTACTGTGATGAGAAAATCATTGTATGTTACACAACTTGTAAGTAAGGGCATGACATCCAGGTCAAGGAGATCATTATTCCAGTGTATTCAGTCCAGTCCTAGAGTACATTCCACCCTTCAGCATGTACCTGACCAGGCAGTTGCAAGTCTGTTATGGACAAATTCAGTCCAATAAAGGAGGGGTTTGGCTTTATTGGTCTGAATTTGTTCATAACAGGCTTAAAAGGAAAAAGTCATGGGCATTCAGAACGGCCATATAGCTGAAACACGTGATGTCCTTAAGGGGTCATTTGCATAGATCCCATGTGCCTCTAATACAAGAGGTTTAAGGAATCACATGGTGGAACCTCTAGCTTGGCTAGATTTTTCTTATCTATCCAAAATTACATAAATTGCTCAGTTCTTGCCTTCTCTTAAATCTCAAACCTCCTCCAAAACATTCTACTTGTATTGTTCCTCAATTTCCATTTTTTTCTATGTAATTTGCTCCTACCCTCTAAAGATTCCACTCCAGTTCTTTTATCTCTGTTACAATATTCAGTACTTCAAATGCAGTTGGTTTAGACTTTGATTTACATTTTCTAGTAATTGTTTTTTTTTTTTTGCCAGACACAAGAATTTAATTTGACAAGGTCTTACAATGTCTGGGGAATTCAGATCCTGTATACCAGTTCAAAAAAATAATTTCCTTAGTTTCACCCTTTGCTCATCAAATATTTGTGACAAAGTACTCTGCAGGGAATGCTATTGCATTACATTCCCAAAACAAATGTTCCCAGTTACCGCTTTCTTCCCCATCACACCTCCAACATTTGCCATCTACCTGTGGAAAATTTCTATGGAGTCTGCTTGGAGTATAAAATACCTACACAAAAACCCCTTTCTTAAACTTCATATTTATTTTATTACACTCGCTAGCTATAACTTGTGAATACATTTCTATCTTCCCTAATAACTCTAGATTAATTTCCACTACCTGTTCCTTAAATTCCTCTCTTTTTAGCAACTTGGTGGGGAAGCTCCAGTGTCTGTTTTACTTCATTGTCCTGCATTTTTATCTTAGTTATTATTGGTGCGTGATCTGAAATAGTTCTTGGATGTGTGCCGAAATTAATTTCATAGTATCATGCACATGTTCTAATATTGTATCTTTAAACTTCATTGGTTTTACTAACACAGAATGCAGTCTATTATGAGCACACAGCAGCATATATTAGATGCATATTTACAATCAGTTATTGTGAAAAATAATTAAAAAAAAAAAAAAAAAAAAAACTTCCTTAGTACCAGAATGCATACAATAATCCACTTTTAAAATACAATATATAAATGTGGATTATTTATGCATCCTGTTACTAAGGAAGTTCTAAAACTGCTGTAGTGAACTGTGTTATAGAGATGGCTGATGCGCACATACTTTTAAGTTTTGCGTTTTACGGTTGATATTTAATGATACAAGGAGAGGTAATAATAGAGCAGAGTGCTATGAGTATAAGTGGATAGTCAGAGTAATTGCCTTATACTCACTGGATTTAAATGAATCTTGCCATTTAAAATTGGTATTGCAGTCAAGGTGCTTACGTCACTGATCATGTGCTTTGATATTGTAATATTTAAATGGTTTTCCATAGGTTGTTTGAAATGCTTGAAAAAATGATTTTGGACATGAAAGCTTGTATTTGTTTAATTTTATTTTATTATTTTTTTCTGTGAACGCTCCTGTTTTATTTTAATGCCTTTCTTTAAGGCTTGGGAGATTGGTGAAGGTGACTTGGGGTAACCTAGACTGTGTATTGCTGCTTTTTAAAAGTGAAAGCAAATAAGTACCTGATGTTTGGATAGATACAGAAAAAAGCAGAGCACAAAACTGTAAAATCTGATGTCCTTTTCATTCTTTCTCAGTGAATGGGTTACAGTTCCAATCCTCAGATCCAACTCGGACGCATACTTCAGACTTTGGATCCAACTCTTGAGCTCCTCCCTCTACACTTGATGCCCTAGTCCATCCCCAGTACTTCAGATCTCATTTGCTGCCATTGTGCACAGACGTGGGATCTTTCTCTCATAGCTTTTGCAATTTTTTTTGGGTGTTTCCAAAGTAAGAAAAGTTTATATTCTCTCTGTCTAACTTCTGTTTGTTATACCTCCCCCTTAGTCATTTGTTTTTTCTTGTATCAGTTTTCTTAATAGTTAAATAGTAAACTCTTCCAAATACCATTGTTGGTATTTTTTCTTTTCCATCTCCTCTATTTTTTCCTAACCTTTTCAACAGGGTAATTCTTTGATACCATTGCTGGTACGCTCCCTTTCTTAAAAAAAAAATCTGTATATTTTGGATTATCAGTTTAGTCCCTGCAGTTCTTTTTGTGCTGTCATGGTTGACAAGCAAATAGATTAAAAAGATGCCCTTCTTATGGGCATAAAATCCCTAACCTGGATGCCCACAAAGGGTGTGCTTACTGTTTTTGAGCCAAGTCACTTAAGTACGAGCTGCTAATCTGTGCAGCCTTTAATTCTCATTCCATAGCTGACAGGAGGAACAAACTAGTGCTGAAGGGTTTGCTTCCTCCCTCATCTTCAGGGGCACAAACCCCCAGTAAATCATCAAAAGCTTCTTCGGAGCATAGGAAGCATTCGATTCTGAAGTCTCACTCAGTCGGAACCACCATCCAAAGTCACTAAATTGTTGGATCTGATTCCATCAGATCTGAAATGACATACAGTGGATCCTAAGCCCTCAGATTTGAAACCCTCTGATTTGATCATTCTGCTAGTCTGACAACTCCAAGTTATGGATCCTAAACCTTCGGATCTGAAGTCTAGCACTTCGTACAGTCCCATAACTCGTTTTCCTGAGTTTCACATTGATCCTATTTTCCCTAGGTTCTATTCTCCATTTATGCAGACACCAAAAAAGCACTCTAGTCCTCAGTTGACCACATCATCCATCAGGTCCTCCAAAAGTCTATCTGAAGTGGACAGGGATAGGATGAGCAAGTTCCTGAAAGTTCAAATCCAGATGGGGGTTATTTCGGCTCCATCCCCTATTGGATCCGTGAGTCTTCCGGCCACTACTCACACAGTGTTATCTTCGCCAATACAACCTTCATTTTCAGAGCCCCAGGATTAGTCAGCCCCGAGAGTTCCTGAGTCACATCCAGAGAGAATTTTTTCTTCACCTCCAACAGCTTTTCTGACCAGTTCTGCTTCTATACCTTCGGAGCGGAATGGGTCCCTGTGCTAAAGCATCTGCATTGGATCATTAAGCCGGGATCTACTGTGATGTTATCAGATCCATTCATGGCCCTTGGAGCCTCGGCATTTGACAACTCTCGTCTGGTTCTGTCCTCCAGGCACAGATTGGGTCAGAGTCCTGTTATACCCTTACTGGAACACTCTGCTGTGGTGTGGGTGGCCATGTCTTCTCTGGGTCCATCTCCCTTTGAGGTTGTGGAAAGGGATTTTTCTCTTTCTAGAGAGCTGTTCTCTCACTTCTCGGCTCCACCCCCTATCCCCTTTTCCATTCCGAGCTCTGAGTCTATCAGGCCTATTCCACAGGGACAGCCAGCTCCACTTAGCTTCCAGTCAGTCCCCATGGAGGAACTCTCCCTCTCTTCTGATACCTCCTCCAACGCAACCCCCTGAGGAGCTCCATCGGAAGAGAACATGCAAGAGGAGGCACACAGATTCCCCAGTGGAATTTCTCAATGAAGATGCTGTTTTTAAGGAAGGGTTCTCCAGATCCCCACCTGATGTCTGTTTTGGAGACCTGTTAGAGATACTTGGATAAAAAGGTGGTTGGTCTTCCAATAATCCTTCTCCAAAGGCGTCACTATTTTTGGAGGCTTTTGGTTGTGGCCCATCTGTCTTGGGTGCCCCCCTCCCCCAATGGATGAGCTTATTGATCTGGTCTCTCGCCGGGCATGGAAGGATCCAGATTCCATTGAACTAATACCGCGTAACCCGGACAAGTTCCTATCCCCTCCAAGTGATAAACCCCACTGGAGTAAAGCAGTGCCTGTAGATGCAATGGTTGTAAAGGCAGCCAAAAAAAAGGAGCTAGCAGAACAAAGCTCTCTGTCCTCTCCCCTAACAGTTTAGGGTACTGAACAGATTTGGAAAGCATGCATTTGCTTCAACAACCTTCACCCTGAGGTCCCTGAACTACCTGGCACATTTTACAAGGCTGCAGAGAAATATGACAAAAGAACTGTCAACCTCACTCTTTCGGATTCCATGTTTGCAGAGAATTTTAGAAGATCATCTTCGCAGCTGGCCACTCTCTCATCAATTTCCAATGCTTCCATGAGGTTAATCTGTCATGTAGCAGAAGGTTCCTCACGGGCAGCTGGTTCAGGCATTGCCATAAGGAGACATGCCTGGATGCAGCTATGCAACTTTTTTTGCAGAGCCTTTCAAAGAGTCTTTCCTCAATGCTCCTTTTGATGGAACATCTTTTTTGGCCTTCCTGTGGAAGAAATTCTTACCCACAGTGAACAAGAAGGAAAGACTCTGTCTGCTGTGGGAATCAAGTTTTCTACTCTTCAGCAAACTTTCTTTAGAAATCAGAGTAGTGGTAAGAAAATGTGGATCTGATGTTCAAATCTTCATTCATTCATTACTGATAGGACTTCGGTCCCGTCCTCGGAACCGACACGTCCGGTACCAAGCTCACGCCAGCCAAAAACTCTCAGCTAAGACCTACCCACAATGCCCCTCTCAGTCTCTCCAGATCTCATTTGCCGCGTTCCTCGTCAGACGTGCCAAGCCTTCTTTCAAGCTAAGTGTAGCTTTTTTTGTGGTTATTTGTAGTTTTATCGACTTGTTAGCCAGTCTTTTCTTCTAAGGTCATTTCTTGTTCCTAAATTCTTTATTTCCTGACTAAACCCTACACACTACCTTGGTAGATCTTTCATACCATCGTTGGTACTACTACTTCCCTACCTTGGTAGGACCTTCTCTTACCTTTTTGGTATTTCTTAGTACCATTGCTGGTACTCTTTCCTAGCTATCTGTGTGAAAAAGAAAATTTTTTTTTGCTATCCCTTTATCTTCTTGCTGTTTGGTAGATATAGTTTTATTGTTGGACATAGTACTAGTGTGTTATAATGTCGGATAAGGCTAAGGTTGGGTTCAAGCAGTGTGATAAGTGCGGGTGTAAGATGCCCAACACAGACTGTCACGCCTGGTGTGTTTATTGTTTGGGCGTGGACCACATTAATGTTTCTTGTGACATTTGTTCTAGCTTCAGCAACCGTACGTTTTCTGAACGCAAGAACAAGCTTATTTTGAAGGGTATGCTGAAAACTCCCATCTCGAACGCTGTTTCTGGGATGGAGGTCTCGCCACCTCCTAAGCATAAGGATGTGAAAAAGCATAGAGAAATGGCGTCACTCTGTTCTGACATCTCCGTCCTCCTCTGAACCGAGATGACACCAGGCTTCTCCCATGCCGTTGGCGCAGACCACTTCGGGACCAGGGTCCCTGTCTTCTCCCTCGGTGCCGTCCTTGATTATGACACAGGCTCCTACCACTGTACCAGCATTGGCACCAACTCCCTTGGTGCCGACCTTGATTATGACACAGGCTCCTACCATAGTACCAGCATCAGCACCCTCCCCGACCATGTGCTGATGTCTCACACGGCTCCACCGATAATGTCACCTATGGTTCCAAAGATTAAACACCTTGCCAGAACCAGGTATTCTCCTTCTTCTGACCCCTTTTTGGGACAACAATTCAGTCCATTTATTGAGAGACCAGAATCTCCACTGGCAGCTTCCTTCAGATCCACCAGGAGTCTTTCAGAACAAGATGCAGTGAGGGTTGTGGACTGGCTTTTGGCAGCTAGAGGATTACCGACCTCGACTAGGTCTTCCCTCCCTTTTGGAATGGAAGCTGTCCTGGCGTATTCACGTGTTTATCCTCCGCCGACCTCCTCCCAGGGCTCGGACGTCGGTACCGTTGTCCAGCCCGGTGCATTTTGTCTCTGCTCCGACAGCAGAGACTTCCCTGTCGGCACTGATAACTCTTGGTGCCACAGCTTCTTTGGAGCTGGTGCACCCTCGGAGCAGTGATTGGGCTGTCGGCACCATGACACTTAGTTCGGCGCTACTTTTTTCTGTGGCGCAGTCTGCGGTCACTGCTCTCCCGGCAGCTACCGGTCCTTTTGGAGCTCCTCACCTGGAGACAGGCTCCTCGGGGCTGGGTGTGACCCTAGTTCCAAGGTCATCCTTCTCAGTTCCAGGCTGCCATCCCTTTTCTGGCGGGCCTGATTTCCAGGTGATGGAGGGTTCAACAAGCTCGCAGTTGGCACCATTGGCATCAGAACCAGAATCCCCCCCCCCAGCATGCAGCTGTCCCAACCTCCTACTCTGGGATCTCGAGCACGGGAGCCGCAGGACCTTCCCTTGAAGGGAACCCTTTCTCTGGAGTCCTCCTCAGAAGACCCCACTGGGGAGCCACCCCGGAAGAAACTTTGCAAGAGGAAGCATCTTGATTCCCCTGAGGAATCCATCACTGAAGACACCAATTACGATGAGGGAGAAGGGTCCTCACGGTCTCCCCCGGAAGAAGACTCATTCGGAGGCGTTCTCGAGATCCACAAGCAAAGGGGAGACTGGAAGCCCTCTAACCCTTCGGAGGAATCTGTGTTCTTGCAGGCTTTATGTGCTTGACCATCTACTTCCTAGGTGACACCACCTCCAGATGAGCTCATTAGGCTTATTTTGCAGTGTGCCTGGAAGGCCCTGGACAACATAGAACCTGTCCCCCGGATGCCAGATAAAATTTTGTCCACTCCTGAAGACCAACCCAGCTGGTCCAAACAGCTGGTAATAGATTCCATGGTCATGGTGGCGGCCACCAAGAGGGAACTGGCAGAAGATAGTTCCACTGTTCATCCCTTGAACCGGGGAGTCTTGGGCTGTGGACAAACTGGGGAAGCAGAACTACGCTTCAGCGACCTTTGCCATTCAGTCGCTGAATTATTTGGCACACTTTACTCTCCTCCAAAGAGACCTAATCTCAGAAATGTCTGCCTCTTTGGCAGGGGTACTGCCTGAGGAGGTGAGTGATACTGTTGCCTCCCAGCTAGCTACTCTAGGATCCATCTCGAACTCCTCAATGCGCTTGATTTCTCACACTACCAAGGGGGCAGCTCGAGCAGCCGCATCGGGCATAGTCATGAGACGGCATGCTTGGATGCATTTGAGCTCGAGCAGCCGCATCGGGCATAGTCATGAGACGGCATGCTTGGATGCATTTGTGTGCTTCGTGGACCCTTTCAAATCTTCCTTTGTCAACGTGCATGTTGACGAATCTTCACTTTTTGGTCCCAAAGTAAGAGACAAGTGTCACGTAGTGAGAAAGATGGAAAGACCTTGTCTGCTGTGGGCATACGTTTTCCCACCCCCCCAGAGATCCTACTCCACGAATTGGAGGGGAAAATAATTGTGGTTCAAGAAGTCTCAAGGATCTTTTCGTGACACTTGTGATCCGCAATCCCCCTGGGGCAGAGGGGGCAACTCATCCAGAAGACGTCCCTTTCGGGGCAGAGGGGGTCTGCGCAACCAGGGCGCTAGGGATTCCTTCTCTGGCCGACCCTTCCAGCGCTCCTGAACAGTGGCCCGATTGCTTTCCTCTGGAAGCAGTCGGTGGGTCAATGCTCTCTACACCTACAGGCCTGACAACTCATAACACCGGTTGCCTGGGTACAGAGAATAATATCCAGAGGCTGTCATATCCCATTCAACCTCATTCCCAGACCCGTAAAATGAATTCCTGATGTTCCACCCGGTCAGAGGGAGGCTGCAGCCTTAGAAATCGAAAAGCTGCTAAGAAAGAGTCTTCCAACCAGTCCCACCAGACCAAATAGGATCCAAGTTTTACTCTAGGTTCTTTTTAGTGCCAAAAAAGACAAGGGGCTGGAGACCAATCCCGGAGCTCAGCCTACTAAGCAAATTCATCAAACCTCAAAAATTCTGGATGGTCACAGTGCTGTCCATTCTCCCCTTTCTAGGGAAGGACAACTGGATGTGCTCTATAGACCTCCAGGATGCGTATTACCACATAAAGATGGACAAACGCTCACAAAGATTTCAAGCTTCCGGCTGGGAGCTAATCAGTACCAGTTCAGGGTACTGCCCTTTGGTCTTAACAGCCCCCAGAGTGTTTACCAAATGTATGGCAGTCGTAGTAGCTCATCTCCGACTACAAAGTTTCCAGGTGTTTCCATATCTAGACGATTGGCTCCTCACCGCCACAACCAGGAACCTTCTCATTCTCAGTCTCCCTTACACTCAAGGCCTACTGTTCGCTGAGGTATCACGATCAGTATGGAAAAATCAAACATGTCTCCAGCAAGAACACTTGAATTCATTGGAGCAATCTTTGACGCAGCGTCCTGTCAAACTTCCCTTCCTCCTCACAGGCTTTCAAAAAGTAAGAAACCAGGTTCAAGTCCTCCTGTCGCTGACATTTGTACCAGCACGCCTTATACTGCAACTATTGGGCTCTATGGCAGCAACCATTACTCTAGTACCACTGGAGAGGTTGCACAAGACTATTACAGTGGCTCCTTTCATCACAATGGTCGATCTTAACCCACCCACTCAACTACTTGATATGCCTTACAAACCTTTGAAAGAAAGAAATGCTATGATGGATGAAGCCCGAAACAAATCTTTGGTGTTGACCATTCTGTCTCCCCCATCCCAGGGCCACGGTGACGATGGATAACTCCCTGTTAGGGTGGGGGTGCATTTCCAGGGAAAGACATTCCAAGGCACCTGGTCCCCCATAGAGGCCAATTTGTACATAAATGTCCTGGAATTGAGGGCAGTTCTCTTAGCGTTGCAAGCGTTCCACACATCCCTTCCTTCCTGGACCATTGCAATTCAATCGGACAACATGTCAGTCATCTGGTACATCAACAAACAAGGCGGAACCAGCCCCCCCCCCCCATATTGGGAACCCATGAAAATATGGCATTGGGCGATGGCTTCCAACCGCTTTCTCATAGCAATGCACATTCCCGGGAGTTCCAATCTTATTGCAGACAATCTGAGCAGGAACATTTTGATGCCTCGTGAGTGGTCCCTTAGAACGATAATATCAGCTCAAATCGTCAGCCGCTGGGCCAGGCCTTACTGGGATCTATTTGCTTCACCCCTAAACAACAAATGCAGAAACTACTTTGGCCTGATCCCCCCTCAGGGGGAGTCACCGAGGGATGCTCTGACGCACGATTGGCCCCCGGGTCTACTATACACCTTTCCCCCGTTTCCCCTGATCCCGAAATTTCTACAGAAAGCTCAAAGGTTGAGAAGCAAAGTGATCCTCATTGCCCTTTATTGGCCCCATCAAGTCTGGTTACCATTCCTATCGCCGCACCTGATTCACAGCCCGTGGATCCTTGATCAGTCTCAAGGACTGCTGTCTCATCTTCAGGGACTGATTCACTCCAATCTCCACAGCCTCAAGCTCACAGCTTGGTTTCTCCACTTCCGATGATTGCCAGGCTGCCTGATATTTCTTCCCCTGTTCTCAAGATCCTTCTGGCTTCGCACAAACCATCCACCAGAAAAATGTATTTCAGTAAGTGGACTAGATTCTCTAGATGGGTCAAAGAACATAACATGGACCCCTTTTCTATGCCTATTCAGAAGATCCAACAATATCTCCCTACCCTGTTGCACGCAGGAGCTTTCAGCATCGACAATTACAGTGCATTTAGCAGCTATTGCAAATTTTCACAATGGAATTGACAATTCATCTGTTATGTCACACTGACTGTGCAAAACCTTAATGAAAGAAGTATTTTATATTAAACCTCCTGTCAAGCCTCCTATAGCGCCATGGGACTTGACTTTGGTGCTGCAGTCAGTAACAAGTCCTCCTTTCAAGCCTTCTAACTCCTGTGATATAAAATTTTTGTCTTGGAAAACTCTACTTCTAGTAGCCCTTACCTCAGCGAGAAGAGTATCCGAGTTGCAGGCCTTGAGTGTTAAGAAACCATACTTTATTTTCCATAGGGAAAGAGTTTCTCTACATACTGATCCCTCCTTTTTGCTTAAGGTCATTTCTGTTTTTTTCCTTCAACCAATCTATTGACCTACCGGTTTTCTTTTCCCACCATTCAAGTAGATTGGGAATACCTTCTGCATACCCTCGATGTTCATAGGCAGCTTCATTTCTACCTTGGACGGAACTAAATCTTTCAGAAAAATGGATCAATTGTTTGTAGCTTTTGCAGGACCCAAAATGGGTAAGCCAGTTTCCAAAATGACTATCTTTTTGGCTCAGAAACGCCATTACTTTCATCTACCATCAAAACAAAGTGTCCTTGCCTTCCAAAATAAAGGCTCACTCTACTAGATCGATAGCTACCACACTGGCCTTTCATTCCAGAGCCTCTATGGATGATATCTGCACAGCAGCCACTTGAGCAAGACCTCGTACCTTTATCACTCATTACAAATTAGATTTGTCCTCCAGGGGAAGAGCATCTTTTGGTTCTATGGTGCTCAGGAATGCCCTTCCTTAGGGCCACCGAGGACTCAAGTAGCTGGGGACTCGGTCCTAACAGTAAGGAATGAATGAAGATTTACAACATCAGATAAAGAAGTTATGTCCTACCATAACATTTCATCTGTGCTGTAGACCTTCATTCATTCATTACTTCCCGCCCACCCTTCCCCCTGCCTGGACTCCTGGTGGACTTAGGATCTCCTTATTAGTTAGGGTATCTGCACGGACAGAGCCTCCTACTATCACTATTATTATTTCTATACTATTAAGGCGGGCAAACTCTTTCTGAAGAGACTATGAGAAGGGCATTGTAGGTAGGTCTTGGCTGAGAGTTTTTGGCTGGCGCGAGCTTGGTACCGGCCGTGTTGGTTCCAAGGATGGAACCAAAGTCCTATCGGTAATGAATGAATGAAGATCTACAACACAGATGGAACGTTATGGTAAGACGTAACTTCTTTTTCTGCAAATCTTAGGGAACTTTCCAGGATCCACACGGCGACAACTCCTTCAGAGGCAGTTCTGATGGTAGACATTCTTGAGGCAGACGAGTAGCTGCAAAATCAGAGTTTCCAAGATTCCTTCCTGGATAGACCCTTTCAGCGCTCCTGAAGTGCTGCCTGACTGTCGACTTCTGCAGGCAGACAGGGGACATTTGTCCTTGCACCCAGACACATGGGCTGCTATAACAATAGATTCTTGGGTGCTAAAAATAATATCCAGAGGTTACTTCATACCATTTTCCCAGCCCCCAGTCTCCAAAAGAAAGACGTTTCTCAACATCCCACCTAGTAAGAGGAAAGCTGCAGCACAAGAAATTCAAAAGCTGCTAGACAAGAGTCATCCAGGAGGTCCCACCAGACCAAACAGGATTCGGAACTTAAATTTCTTTTTATCGCCCAAAAAGACAGGAGACATGAGAGCAGTTTTGGATTTAAGCAAACTAAATCAATTCATGAAAAAGTCAAAGTTCTGAATGGTTCAGTCCATTCTGCTATTTCTATGCAAGGACAATTGAATGTGCTCCATTGACTTTCAGGATGCATAATATCAGATCAAAATAGACAGGTGCTCTTGAAGACATTTATGCTTTCAACTGGAGACGATCACTACCAATTCAGAGCCCCACCCTTTGGACTCACCACAGTCCCCAGAGTGTTCACCAAATGTACAGAAATGGTGGCAGCTCACATGAGACTAAAACATTGAGTGTTTCTATACCTTAGACGACTAGCTCTTCACCTCCCTTACTATCCATCTCCTACAACAGTCCAGGAGCTTATCTGCTCCAGATTTGTCTTTCAGTAGGTGTCACAGAAAATTATGCCAAATCAACCTTCACACCGGTACAGAGCCTGGATTTTATTGGTGCACATCTGAACACAACACAAATTGCCTCTTTGCCTACTCATCGCATAGACATACCCATATCTCAGGTACATCAACTTCTCTTTCATCCTATTCCTTCATCCAGGCTAATCCTCCAAGCTTTGGAGTCTATAGCAGCAGCAATAGTTCTAGTTCCTTTAGCATGCCATTTTATGCATGGTCTTTAAAGGACTCCAGCTGTTTAGTGGTTTATTCTTTGATAATCCCTATCACTTCCAGTTAAGCTTACACAAATATGCAAGTGCCATATTCACTGGTGGCTCCAATCAGATGACATTTTGCTAGGCTGGCCCTTTGTTCTTCTTCCCCCCTTGGCTACAGTGACCATAGATGCCTCCAAATTAGGGTAAGGGGCATTACTAGGGAAGGATGGTCTAAGGCCTGTGGTCCCCCCAAGAGACCAATTCACATATCAGTGTTCTAGAGATGAGAGCACTCCTTTTAGTGTTGCAGGCATTTCAAGATGCTCTTCCTCTAGGGCTATTGTCATTCAAACTGACCATGTGTACATCAGTAAACAAGGGGGAACCCGGTCTTACCAGCTCTGCCGAGAGGCTGTGAGTGTGTGGCAATGGGCGATTTCCTCCATCCGCTTTCTGGTAGCAATGCACATTCCGGGGAAATCCAACATACCAGGTTATGGACACAGCAAGTCCATTCTGATGCCTCATGAGTGGTCTCTCAATCAGTCAGTGACGGAGAAAATTTTCTGTCATTGGGGCCACCCTTGCTTCAATCTCTTTGCATCCCCTCACAGCAACAGTTGCAGCAGGTATTTTGGACTGAGATGCTGTAGTCCACATTTGGCCTTTCCAGTCATCTTTACGCTTATTCGCCACTTCCCTTGATCTCTAAATTTCTACAGAAGGCAACTCTGTTAAAGAACTCAGTCATCCTCATTGCTGCTTTCTGGCCTTGCCAGGTGTCTCATCTTCATTATCCTGCCTGGATACTGGACCCAACACCAGATCTTCTGTCATACCCTTCAGAGCCAAGTCATCCCAATATCCCAGCCCTCAAACTAACTGCATGATTTCTCCAGTTTCAGTAATAGCAAGACAGCTCAGGCTTTCTTCCCCAGGATGTACCATTTTATTATCCTTGTAAAAAGACTCCACCAAAAAAGTTTACAAGATCAAATGGGAAAGATGTTCCCTTTAGGCATTAAGAAATGACGTTGACCCTTTTAATACTCCTGTTTCTGTTGTTGATTTTCTGGCTGCTCTTTTCAAGGAAGGAGCTAGTTTTTATATGATTAGACTACAGTTGGCAGGTATATCAAATTTTCATACAGGAGATAAAAAATATTCTTTGGCTGCTTCTAAGTTATGTAGGGCTTCTTGAGGGGCACTTTTCTCCTTAGACCTCAGTAAAGGATCCGTCACCTCCATGGGATTTGACAGTGGTATTACAAGGTCTGACTCAAAAACCCTTTGAACCTTCAGCAAACAATGAAGCATCTTTCTTGGAAAATAGCCTTTTTAGTGACTATCACTTCTGCTAAAATGATTAATGAACTCCAGGCACTTCAGTCAAAGACTCCCCACATTATTTTCCATAAAGAGAGGGTTACCTTGCAATCTAACCCTTTTTCATTCACCTAAAGTGGCTTCTGAATCTATACAGACCTGAAGAAGTCTAGAAGGATGAAAGCTATCTTTGTTAATAATAGGTTATGGAAATAGAATATGATTTGTACAATGGATGTTTTTGCATGCAAAATGTATTTGTATATATTTATATATATTTTTAGATTGCCAAATTGTCTGAGGTTTATATTTTTATATATTTCCAGCCGTGTAGTATATTGCCTCGGATAAAATCACAGACTTAATAATCTGGTTAAATAAGAGGTGCCACACCATTATTAATTTCATTTAAAGTACATAAGGGTTATATTATGACAGCTACTAAGTAGGCCAGGACCAGCTCGAATGTCACACTGATGGAAGAAGGGATGTGAATTTAATATGTATACCAATACACTGTTTTACAGCACAATAAACCATCCCCTTGCCTGATAAAAAGTGTGTGTGTATAGATTATATATATATATATATATATATATATATATATATATATATATATATATATATATATATATATATATATATATATATGTAGAGTTGGAAAGCTTGTGAGGAAACTATTATTCTGTTATTTTTGTTTTACTTGGATCACTTGTCTGTGTACTTAGTCTATTTCCAGTCGAAAATCCTTTACTATCTGCCCTGCTTGGTTTACTTTTGAATACTTGGCAATTCTGTATAATATTTCAAATTATATATTTTTTATTATTTTTTGACTTGGAATGAGTTTTAAGTTTGCTACTTCTACTAACATTATTTGATCTGATGACTTTACAGTGATTAACTACATATATATGGATTGAAAATCTTCCACACAGAGAAGTTTCTTGCCCTGTTTTCTTAACATTAACCAATCCATTCATCTACTGTTTTTCTTTCCAAAATTTTCAAAGGAGAATACATGTTGCATCTTCTGGATGTACACAGGCAATTGTTTTATTTACACAGAACTGTAAGATCAGAAAATCAGACTAGCTGTTTGTTTCCTTCTCCAAAAGTTGACTGGCTAAATGGATAACAAATTGCATTTGTTATCCATTTAGCAAATTGCATTTCTTGGATCTACTCCCAACAAGAAATTTCTCTACCAAGACTGCTTAAAGCCCACTCTGCTACATCATGGCCACTTCATCCGCTATTTGGTCAAGAACATCAATTGATAATATTTGTACAGCAGCCACATGGTCCAGTGCTCATACCATTGTTACTCATTACAAATTGGACCTAATCTCCAAAAACAGAGCTGCCGTTGGTTCAGCGGTTCTCTGGACTATCCTTCCATGAGGACAATCCACGATTCACGTAGCTGGGGACTCTGTCCCATTCATTGAGGAAGAATGAAAAGGATGACATTGGTTTTATAAACTTCCCCCCTTCCATCCTTCTTCCTGTAATCTTCTGGAGTAACCTGTTGGCTTTATTATTTGAACCTATAGATCCAGGTTTGAGCCCTATTCTATTATCTGTCCCTTTCTGTAACTTCTTAGTGTGAATTTTATGCCAACTAACTCTATCTGAGGTACTGGGGGATGGACTAGGGTATTATGGATAGAGGGAGGAGCTTGAGAGTTGGATCCACAGTCTGAAGTTTGAGGCCAAGTCAGATCGGAGAATCAGATCCGTAACCCATTAGTTGAGGAAGAATAAAAATGGTCAACACAGATGACTAGTTATCGTGAGTACGAAAGAATAGTAGCAGTATTATGGACAACAGGAAAGGTATGCAAAAAACACTTATAGCTGTGAGGTGCTGAACACATTGAGTGCAATTACACTGATTGACCAACTCATCAGAATTTAACATTGAAAAATGTACCATTCCTGAATGAATGCCTCTGCACTTATTTACCTAATGTCTTATTCTCCAAGGTCACAACTTTTGAGGAAGTTAGTAAATTTTGAAGAAACAGACTTTTGATCTAGTATCACTTGACTTGTACATTTACCTGGGTGTATCCTTACGTGGGTTTTTAACAGGCAAAATGTGATTATTTCAACGTCTTTCGTTTGGCAAAGTGATGCCTTGGTCTAACAACTGCAAAACTAAATGCTGCTTTCTCTGCTTTTGTACTCTAAGGGTGTTGAGGTATTTTTGGTACAGGCTTGTTATGATTTATAGATATTTTGTTCAACCTACCTTATAACAATGTTTAGACCAAAGGCAAGAGGGAATCACGGGAATAATTTCCCTTGCAAAGAGCTGAGTTTGGAAACATTATTCTTAGGATCTGAGTAAGTACAGCTAAAACCAGTGAACTCATTTTCTAGTGGGACATCTAGACAAAGACCCTCATGAGAACCATAGATTCTTTGTCCTAATTTAAAAGTAAATTTCTAATTAAAAGATTAACATGGAGATGGAAGACTAATGGTAAAAATATTCTAGACTAAATCACATCCTATGGATGCAGTCTTTGGCTGAAGCACAAAGTAACAATTTGGTTAGAAATGCCCAATTAATTTATTATTGAATTAGATGGGGAAATGGCTTGAAAAAATAGAATGAGTTGCGCCAGTGTCAACCAAAGATTGCAGAGAAATGTTATTGGCACTGCAGTTTATAAAATGTCCTGATTTTTTAAATTGATTGAAAGGAAAAGGGGTGTAGACAATTTGACATTTTCTTAGGCTATCTTAGTATACTGAGTCAGAATTTTGGAAGGGTGGTGACCATACCAGTTGATTTCTGGTTTTGTTTATAGTAAGCTGGATGTGAAGCAGTTCCAAGTCATTATCTTGTCTAATGAGTCTGGAGGTGAGATTTGTTTTAAGAATAGAGACCCCTCTTGCCTGTAGTGCGTACTTCTAATGCACTGTGCCTGTATGAATGATGGGCATTGAAGTCTACTAATGAGGTGCTTTCGCTGGTGTTGAATTAGGTCTCCGTGACAGTGTAGATGTTTATGTTTTCAAGGGTGAGCAGTGCTTGCAGAGTTTGGAGCTGCTAAGGCTTCTAGCACTGAGCAGCAATATCCTAATGTTTTTCTTGATTGTTTAGTTATGTTGGAAACTTTTTGTTTGTTACATTCCTCTGCCTGCTGCTCCTAGAATAATAGAGTTATCATTTTGATCAGCATTTGTTCAAGTCGTATTACTTATTGTTAGGTGTTGCATTTCCCTTTCTCTGGCTGTTAAACCTTGCCTTTTCTATTACTCCTACCTTCTGTCTACTAGGAGTGAATTACAAAAACATTAATTCAACTTCATGGGCTCCAGTTTTGCTTTTTTGAAAATTTGCTCAAGGAATAAGTGCCCATTTGAGTCTGATGCACTGTGACTCCTGTATAATCCAGTACTTTGCAGAGATGGGTAATTTTGTCCATTTCAGATGTTCCTTCTAAGGGAAACTCTCTATCTGGATCATATCTAGTAACGTAATTCCATTCTTCTCCATAACTAATTTACCTGTAATAGGTGGGTGCCTCTATTTACGGTTTCATGATTTTATTTTCAGTGGGAGTAGCCCTTTTGTTCCGTTTGTACAAACATTCATACACATACTCATAACTTGTGCAGGAAAGCATTTAGAATATTTTGCTCAAACTTGAGCAGCAGGTCAGTGGGATGACAGATGGCAATCTTGGCTGCATTGACTCAGAGAGAGCAACTGCTTTGTCACTGTTTATTCTCAATTCTTATTGTTTACTTATTGAGCTGCCATTCATAATAGGGGACAATGACAACAGCACTGAACCTTTAGACTTTTGTTTTACAGAAATGTAACCCAGAAGAGTGGAGGCTGGAGAGTTATAGGTTAAAACTACTTTCAGTGATTCATACACATTCATGCACTTCTAAGGAAGGAGGCAAGGACTCTGCAGGAGTGAAGGGTGCAAGTGTGTGTACACCCGCTCCCTATTTCTCAGGCTTCTTTCACTCTGCAGTTTCCAAGTCTATTCCATTCATCTTTTTTTTGTAAACAAGAAACATCTTTATTAAGTTATCACTTATGACATAGGCAATCATACATTTTGTATAAATTAAAAAAAAACATATTGATATAATCCCAGTTGCAAGCATTTTAAATCACAAACCATACTGACAATTGTAGTGCAAGCATTATACATTACTTATAATGTACCCAACATTGTTAGTCAAACATTACATAGCTCATTCAAATCCTGCTTTCTTTTAAACCTCATTCCTCCCCATACCTCTCAACTGTACAGATTTTTGCCTCTTATTTTTGGCCTGTTCCTCATATAATTTGTGGTTTTCTGGCAAATCATTAAGGATTGAAGTCAATAAATAATACTAAATAATGACAGACATTTGAGTTTCAGACTTTATATCCTTCAGAAAATACATAATAATGCAAAACCTGATGTTCGTCGTGTTTCACTGTTGCAGTCATAACTGTAGGGTGCTCCTGCCGGCAGGCAGCCTGAGGTCGGCCAGAATCCCAAAGTCTGGGTCCGGCGTCGGCTGTACAGGCCAGTACCCTGACGTCAGTACGCTCTGGTACATAGCCCTCAGCCGACGCCATCTTCTCCAGTCTTTCTTGCCGTGCGGTGGAAAGCAGCTCGCAAGTCGTTGGTTGACTATTTTCGTACAACTTTTTTGGTGTTGTCGGTCCGAAGTTCTTACTTCTCTTCTCAAAGCTAAGTACCCGTTAGAATCTTTTCTTGTTCCTCCGATGTCAGAAAAAGTTAATAATTGTATTACGTGTGAGAAACAAATACCTCATAAAGATTTCCACTCTTACTGTCTACCTTGCTTAGGCCCTGACCACGACGTTTCTTGTTGTCTGTTCTGTGCCAGGTTTAATTCTCGTACTATCAAACGCAGGTACGACTGGGCTTTGAATTATTTTGGCAGACGCTTCAATTACAGAATGTCGTCGGACACTACCGGAATTCAAAAGAAGCGCAAAGACAAGGACAGGCCTCCGAGGTCCAAACAGGACTCGTTGCAGCTGGAGCCGGCGTCCGGTTCGGCTGTAGTCAGTGAAGCGCTTTTGCAGCCCCTGTCGTCCGCCACTTCTGAACCGATGGCCGATACGGACTCCCATGAGGAGCCATCAAGGCCTTCTATTTTATCTGCTGCAGGACCTTCGGACGTCGCTCCCTCAGATGGGTCCGGAGCCGCTGTGCAGGTACCGGCTTCTGAGGGGGTATTCAGGCCTACTCACATCACTATTTCAAAGGCAAAGTCAAAGACTCCTGTTAAGTCTAAAGCTCCTGCTCAAGCTTCTTCTGAATCTACTCCCAGGACACAAAAGCAATTGTTAAGGATGGCTGAAGATTTGCTCTCTATGATTAGGGGTTCTCACCCCCCCCCCCCCTTGAGAAAAGGCCTCGACAGGCTGTTCCTATGGATTCCTCTGACCAGGCTTCTATATCTTCTGTCTCTTCCTCTGATCAGGAATATTCTTTTCCTCCTTATGAGGATTCGGATGCTGAGGACTCCTTGCCCTCTGCTTCTCCGCCTGAAGATTTTTCATTTGGGGAAACCTTACATGAGATGAGGGAACATTTTCATTGGGAAGGTAAGGATTATTCTGCTTCCAAGAAGAGGCTTAGAGAATTTCTTCTTCTTCCTCAACATAGGCCTTTAGCTATCCCTCCTGTTCTTGACATTGTGGATGATGCCTTTTCCGAGGCTAACTTGAATCCTGATTCCATGCCTCCTGCTCCCTCTAAGCCTGATAGGATGTCCTTCAAGGATGCATCTGCAGTCCTTACAAATGGGTTGTCCTGCCGTCAGGCAGCCCTTCGGTCGGCCGGATTCCAAAGTCTGGGTCTGGCCTCGGCTGGTGTCGCTCTTCACCCGACGTCATAGCTGCAGTTCTTCGGGTATAAAGGCATCAGCCGACGCCATTTTCCTCAGTCTTTCTTACCGTGTGGCGCCCGAAGCAGAAGCTGTTCGCAAGTGCCGGTCGGTCAGAACCAGAGATTACTACTACAAGTACCGAAGACTTCTAAAAAGCTAAGTACCCCGTTGGGGACTCTTTCTTGCCTCAGCCGATGTCAGAAAAAGTGAATAACTGTTTAACTTGTGGGAAACAAATACCTCATAAAGATTTCCACTCTTACTGCTTACCTTGCTTAGGCCCAGACCACGACGTAGCAGCTTGTCTAGCCTGTGCTTCTTTCAACCGACGGACGCTTAGACGTCGGTCGGAATTTGCTGAAGAGTTTTTCGGCTCCGATTTTGCTTACATTATGCCGTCGGATACTCCGACTACGCAAATTTCTAAAAAGCGCAAGGAAAAGGACTGACACTCGCTGTCCGCGGTTTTGGTTAAGCCTACCGCGAGTGTCTCTGTTTCGGCTGAAACAGAGTCCACGGTTCTTCCTTCGGCCCAAAGCTTGCCACTTACCGAGGCCTCATCCAGCCTGGCTGAATCTGCTACTGAAATCCCACCTGCTCTTGCAGGTTCACAGGATTTATCTGATACTATCCCTTTGGATATTTCTACCCCTGCACGTGGAGCTGCTAAAGCAGCAAAAACTACCAAATCTGTGCCTGCTAAGACCCCCTCTCACAGGCCTAGCTCTAGTTCACAAATGCTTAGTCTAGCAGAGGATCTCATTTCTTTGATCCGGGGATCCCAACCACATCCAGACAGGGCCTCTCACCCACCTCCAGAGAAGAGGACTAGAGTAGAGCCCCCTGAGCCAGTTTCTTCAGATGGCTCCTCTGATGAATCAGATAATTCAAACCCTCCTGAGGGCCCCTTTTCTCCTTATGAGGACTCTGATGCAGAAGAGTCCATTCCTTCTGCCTCTCCGCCTGAGGAATTTTCTTTTGGGGAAACCTTGCATGCTATGAGGGAACAATTTCAATGGCAGGGCCAGGACTTTTCAGACTCTAGGAAACGGCTTAGAACCTTTTTGCATTTGCCACAGCATAGGCCTTTAGCCATTCCTCCAGTACTTACTGTTGTGGATGATGCTTGTACTGCTCCTGATTCTCTTCCTCCGGCCCCTGCTAAGCCCGATAGGTACTACAGGGTTCCGGACACACATTATCATTTGTATAAGGCCCCTTTTGCAGATCCCGAAACTATCTCCCAGGGACCCAAGGCTGTAGCAGCTACCTCTGCCAAAAAACCCCTCCCCTCTGAAAGGGAATCTAGGGCCTTAGAGAGATGGGGTAAAAAAGTTTACACTTCTGCTACTCTTTCAGCTAGGGCCTTGAACTGTCAATTCCACATGATTCAGTATCAGGAATTTATGTTAGACCAATTAACTAAAAAACTGTCCTCGGATGAACCATTAGACAAAAAATCTGTACAGGAAATGGTACATAACATTCAGCAGGTCAGTAATCATTCCTTAAAATGCGGCTATGATGCACTGGAGGCTTCCTTTAGATCAGCCATGACTGGCACAGTGATCAGAAGACATGCATGGTTAAAAGAGCAGTCCTTACCAGACCATGTTAAATCAAAGCTCCTAGATGCTCCCATGGATAAGCTCAATTTGTTTGGCTCCCCTGCGCAGCAGGTGCTGAAGAAGGTGGAAGAGAAAGCAAAATCTGTCCAGACAGTCAAGGTTTTCTTGCAGGTCCAGCCACCAAGGTTTAGCAGGAACTGGCCTTCCAAGAATTGGTCCTTTCCAGACACCTCCAGAGCTCCGAGAGGCAGGAATAGGCGCTCAAGAGGCAGGGGTCAATCCAGAGGTGCCTACATGGGACGTCAGTGGCAGGCTAGCAACCAGCGAGGTACAGCCACAGATCCAGCCACCACCACTTCCACAGGACAATTGCAGTGACTTGGCTCTGGCACCGCCTACCAGGGAACAACTAGAGGCACCCTTAGGCGGGAAGCTAGCCTTATTTTCAGTAAACTGGCATTACATCACAGGAGACAAATGGATTTTACAGACAATAGACCAAGGTTACAGGTTTCACTTCCATACTCTACCAAGGAAGAGAGGAATGCCAAACCTACCTCCAAATCAGAAGACAGAAGCTCTAGAACAAATAACTCACTTACTAAGGATGAGAGCTGTAGAAAGGGTACCATCTATGGAACAAGGGCAAGGATTTTACTCCAGACTCTTCCTGGTGCCAAGAAAAGAAAACCAATGGAGACCTATTCTCGACCTGTCCGCTCTAAACACATACCTCATTGTTCCAAAATTCAAAATGCTGACCCTACAGCAGCTTCTTCCCATGCTGGGCAAGGAGTCTTGGCTGGTAACTCTAGATCTCAAGGAGGCATACCTGCACGTCCCCATACGACCAAATTGCAGACGATACCTCAGATTTCTTGCAGGATCAGAGCATTATCAATTCTCAGCATTGCCCTTTGGCTTATCTACTGCCCAGAGTATTCACGAAATGCCTGGCATCAGTAATTGCTCATTGCAGGCTTCAGGGAATTCAAATTTACCCTTACCTGGACGACTGCCTGTTACAAGCGGACAACAAAAACAAATTAACAAAAGATTTGGAAAGGGTCATTCATCTACTACAAGCCCTGGGATACACAGTCAATATAAAAAAGTCAAGGCTGATACCATCCCAAAGGATAACCTTCTTAGGTGCAGATCTGGACACATCAAACAAATGGCATTCCTGACAGTAGAAAAACAGGAGCAACTCCCTTTCTACTTCATGGCATTAACAAAGCAGAACCAGCTAACAGCAAGAAAAGTCCTGCAAGCTCTCGGTTACATGGCATCCTGCATAATATTGATTCCACATGCCAGACTACATATGAGAAAGTTACAGTGGTACCTAAGGAATTTATGGTCTCAGCACAAGCACAGCCTAGAAACCCAAATTCCAATAATTCCATGCCTGAAACAAGAATTCCAATGGTGGGCTCAGGCCTGTCAATCAAACAAAGGACTGCCCTTCCACAGCACTCAACCAAAACAGACCATCACAACAGACGCCTCAGACCTCGGTTGGGGGGCACACATGCTGGACAAGTGCATACAAGGCTTATGGACTCAAGACCAGCTGCACCTACACATAAATCAAAAGGAAATGCTGGCAGTAAAACTGGCAATTCAGGCATTCAGACCATTTCTTCGACAGGGTCAACTGCTGATAAGGACGGACAACACCACAGTTATGTGGTACATCAACAAACAGGGAGGCACACATTCATACCCTCTATGCCGGATGGCAATGGACCTCTGGAATGTGGCACTGAGCTTCAACATTCAGCTACAAGCAATTTTTGTGCCAGGAAAAGAAAATATACTAGCAGACATCCTAAGCAGAACTACCATGGATGCCGACGAATGGATGCTGCATCCGACATCTTCAAAACCATTACAGGGAAATGGGGACTACCAGAAATAGACTTATTTGCATCCCCACACAATCACCAACTGAAGAAAGTCTGCACAAGGACGTACCACCCACTTGCTTGGAAAGTGGACTCCCTATCTTTCAGTTGGAAAAACCTGACAGCATATGCATTCTCACCTCTTCCTTTGATGCACAAGGTGCTATTGAAGATCAAAGAAGACCGTCCAAGGATCATCCTGATAGCTCCAGACTGGCCAAGGCAACATTGGTACCCATTACTGAGGAGTATGTCTCGGGAACAAATATGGCCTCTGCCCCTAGTTCCCTTGCTGTTAACACAGAACAACTTCAAAACCCTGCATCCAAACCTGAAAACTCTGCAGCTGGCTGCCTGGAACATTGCATAAGACCAAATAACCCAGATTTATCTCAAAGGGTTAAAGACATTATCTTGGAGGCTCGCAGACCCTCAACAAGAAAAAATTATTCAGCAAAATGGAAAAGATATCTCATTTGGAGTACTGCAAAAGGAGAGAATGTGTCACTGGTAAACATAGCTAACATCCTGGAATACTTGGCAGAGCTCTTCCACAACGGCCTGTCCTATTCTTCCATTAAGATTCATGTTTCAGCTATTTCAGCAGAATACAACTTGGATCCTCCAGTCTTCTCTCATCCTCTGCTCAGGCAGTTTCTGAGAGGGATTAAAAATGTAAAGCCACCTAGGAAGCCACCATTGCCAGCATGGGACTTGAACTTTGTGCTAGAAAAGTTGACACTCCCTCCTTTCCAGCCAGCAGCAACAGCAGAATTACAGTACTTATCATGGAAAACTGCTTTCCTGCTTGCAATCACTTCAGCAAGAAGGGTATCTGAGCTACAGGCATTAATGGCAGTACAGCCCTTCCTGATCTTCCATCAAGATAGTGTCCATGAGAACTAATCCTACTTTTATGCCAAAGGTGGTCTCCAGGGTATCTTTAAATCAAGCTATCCACCTACCTACATTCTTCCCCAACCCACAGAACAGGGGAGAAAGACTGTTGCATACCTTGGATGTACATAGACAATTACGTTACTACCTGGACAGGACCAAGACCAATAGAAAAACTGAACAGCTACTAGTAGCATATGCAACAGGAATGGAAGGAAAAGCAATTTCAAAACAGACAATTTCTAAGTGGATAGGAAATTGCATTAGATTTTGTTACTCCTACCATGGGAAGAAAACTCCAGAAAACATCAGGCCTCACTCTACAAGGGCTACATCCACTACCACAGCTTTTTTACGAGGAGTGGCTACCAAAGACATTTTAGAGGCTGCTACTTGGAGCTCCATGCATACATTTGCCAAGCATTATAATTTACCTTTATACTCCAGATCCCGAGCAGGTTTTGCCTCTGCTGTTTTGCAAGGGATCTTAACTACACCATAATCTTATTTCTCCTCCTCCCCCAGTTTGGCTATGGTATTCTACCCATTTGTAAGGACTGCAGATGCATCCTTGAAGGACATAGTACAGTTTTGTACCTACCATAAATGTAGATGTCCGATAGGCATGCATCTGCAGTCAGGATTACCCACCCTCCTTCCCCTCTGTGGTACTCCTAGGGTATTTGCCCATCTTGTAGCTAGCTGGGGGAATCTATTATGGTGTATTTGTTTGTATATATGTACATACATGCTTATTTTTTATTTGCTCTCTACTATTTGGAACCATTTGCATTTATCCAAATTTAGCCTTCCTAGAGGGCACCTGGCATCTGGGGCAAGAAACACTGGGGAAAATGGTGTTGGCTGATGCCTTTATACCCGAAGAACTGCAGCTATGACGTCGGGTGAAGTGCGACACCAGCTGAGGCCAGACCCAGACTTTGGAATCCGGCCGACCGAAGGGCTGCCTGACGACATGACAACCCATTTGTAAGGACTGCAGATGCATGCCTATCGGACATCTACATTTATGGTAGGTACAAAACTGTACTTTTTATAGGGTTCCTGAGTCTCATTTGTTCTTATTTAAGAATCCTTCTGCGGATCCTGAAACTATCTCTCAGGGTTCTAAGGCTGCTAAAGTTGCTTCTTCTAAGAATCCTATTCCCTCTGAGAAGGATTCTCGTGCCTTAGACAGATGGGGCAAAAAGGTATACACTTCTGCTACTCTTTCTGTTAGGGCTTTAAATTGCCAATTTCATATGTTTAAGTATCAGCAATTTCTTTTGTCTGTTTTAAAGCAAAAGCTTGCTTCCCTTCCTGCATGTGCTGAAGATAAGGAACTTCAGGATGTCTTGCATGCAACTGAACAACTGAACAAACATAGCTTGCATTGTGGTTTTGATGCTTTGGATGCTTCTTGCAGGGCCGCAGCCTCTGGTACTGTTATCAGGAGACATGCTTGGCTTCGTGAACAAAGTTTACCTGAACAGGTTAAGGCTAAATTGTTAGATGCCCCTGTTCAGCATGATGTTCTTTTTGGATCCAAGTCTGAGGAGGTTATTAAAAAGATGGAAGAAAAGGCAAAATCTATGCAAACTGTGAAAGATTTCTTGCAAGTTCAGCCTCCTAGATTTTCCAGGAATTGGCCCTCCAAAAATTGGTCCTTTCCCACGTCTGACAGGCCTCAAAGGGGAAGATATAGACGCTCCAGAGGTCGTGGCCAAGCTCAGGCCTCCTACAGATCGAGACAATGGACTGCTTCTTCACCCAGAAGGGGAGAAGACAGATCCCAATCTCAAAGAAAGCAAACTCAATGACTCTCTAGGTTGGGCTACAGGACCTCTTTACCTGGATGCCCCTCTCGAAGGAAAACTTTCTCTTTTTTACAGAAATTGGACTCATATTACCCAGGACAAATGGGTATTGGACGTGATTTTAAAAGGCTACAACTTCCACTTTCATACCTTGCCAAGAGCTTTTGGTTGGCCAGATCTGCCAAAACATCAATGGTCAGAGGCCTTAAATCAAGTGGATGCTCTTCTGGCCATGAGAGCCATAGAGCCTGTTCCACTCTGAGATGGGAAAAGGGTTTTATTCGAGACTGTTTCTGGTTCCGAGAAAACAAAGCTCATGGAGACCTATTCTGGACCTTTCTATGTTAAACACCTTTTTGGAAATTCCAAAATTCAAGATGCTTACTCTGCAGCAGCTGATTCCAATGCTCTCTCAGGACGCCTGGATGGTGACATTTGACCTAAAGGAAGCATGTGAGAGTGTTCAATCTCGCCTTTGTTCTTACACATGGGTTCGGAGCCGATCCTCGGCTCTGTGTCGGCCGCTTGCAAGCTCTGCATCGAGAAGAAGCTCGAGATCACCTAATACCCACAATCCCCCTCTGCCTTTACCTCAGATCTAGTTTGCCGCTGCAGCGTTCGCATCACTGGGTCGAGCTGGAGCACCTGAGATAAGATTAAGAATTTTTTTCTTGTATTTTTCTTGGTACTTTATTATATAAAGTTATTTAGTGATATTTTGTGTGTGTGTGGTAAGGTTAAGGAATCTCGGTACCGCTAAGTTGTTAAAACTTAGTTAGAGTTCTCTTGGGCCTACCACCCCTTCTTGGATTTGACAACCGATTGACTATCTTTACTGGATTTGACATTATTACGACTTGACTATTTTACTGGATTTGACTTCTCTTTATAGTGACATGTCTGAAAAGGCTAAATCGGGTTTAAGCTGCCAATGTGGGCAAAAATGTCAGTAACTGACCATCATAGTTCCTGTCTACTGTCTTGGCCCTCTCCATCTGCAAGAAGACTGCTCTATATGTCATTCTTTCAGTGGGAGGGTCATGACAGATAGGCGCAGGAAACTAATGGATAGAGGTTTGTTAAAACCTTCCTTTCAGGAGGCTCTGGATGCTTCTGACCAGGCATCCAAGTTCTCGAAGGAATCGACGCCGGAGCCCAAGTCATCGGCTCCGAGTTCTTCTAAGTTAGATCACCGGTTCCACAGACTTGGGCCGAGTGTTCAACTGTTGTCAGTTTCGAGCCTCGAGTCTTGGAACCGGTGATGGAGCTCCCTCCCGACACTGTTGAGGTCGGCTCCGTCTTCGGTTCCTTCGATCCGTTCTTCTAAGCCACTCTCCGACATCGATGTGGATCGTGTGGTGCAGAAATTATTGGAACATACGGCCCTATCCAAACTTATCTCTGTTTCCACCCAATTGGTGTCGAAACTTGAAGGCCTTCCATTATCTCCATCCCTTCCTCCTCCGAGACCGTCCAGTCTTTGAGCCGGAAGAGGTTGATCTACTGATTGTGGAGCCCTCGGTGCCAGAACCGCCTTTCTCGGTCGGCTCCGTTCACCTCGACTGGCCGGATCCGTACCGGAGTCTCGAGCCGACGATCCATCCTGGTTCGGGCCGAGAGTCGAACCGACGCTTCGGTTCCGACTCTTCCTCTCGGGCCTCGGCGTGGATCGATTCGGCTCCGCCTCGGTTCGATGCCTTGGTGCCTGTTTCGGGATTCTTCCCATTTCTTCGAACCGGAGATTTCTCGACTCGGGACCAGGGGCATTCGATCTCATGAGGAAGGTGTTGTCTACCCAGACAACCACATCAGTAGAAGTAGCCTCTCCTCCCCATAAAGGACCGTATCTTCCTCTGCACCAACCACATCCAAGCGCCGAGCACCGTGTCTCAGCCACCCCTGGAGGGTGCCCCTCTTCCTCGGAGGCTTCTTCGATGCTCCCGAAGAAGTCCCTAGGAAAAGATTGTGTAAGAGGAGACGCTTAGATTCTCCACAAGAATCTTTGACATCTGATACTGACTTGGTGAGTCAGTAGGGTCCCCAAAGTCACCTTCAGAAGATGTCTCCTTTTCTGACATCTTGGAGATCCTGAAGCAGAGAGGTGATTGGCAGTCCCTTCCCCCTTCTGAGGATGAGTCAGTCTTGCTGAAGGCATTCGGTGCTCGCCTTCCTCCTCCTGGGTCACTCCCCTTGATGAGTTAATGGAGTTGATTGCTCAAGGGCGTGGAGACACCTGACACGGTGGAACCTGTCCCTAGGAAGCCTAATAAGTACATCACTGCACCCCAAGACAAGGCTTACCTCACAAAGGAGTTCCAGTGGACGCCATGGTGGTGGCAGCAGCCACGAAAAAAGGAGATGTCGAATCTTCCTCATCTGTCCATCCGCCTAACAAAGATTCTAGGACTATGGACAGATACGGAAGCATTTTTAGTTCAGCAGCTTTTCTATGATCCCTGAACTATTTGACCCATTTTACACGCTTACAGAGGGATCTAGTCAAAGAGTTGGGAGATACCCTCCAGGGTACTACAAATGCTGCGGTCTCAGAGAAAGTTACAGCACATCTAAATACCCTTACATCCATTGTTAACTCATCCATGAGGCTGATATCACGCAGCCAAGGATCGAGTAGGGCAGCAGCTTCAGCGATTGCTCTGTAGGCAATCCTGGATGCGCTTATGTTCATTTGGAAGCCTTCAAGTCTTCCTTTACTAACGCCCCATTTGATGGTGCCACTCTCTTTGGCCCCAAAGTAAAGGAGACCCTTACCCGGTGTGAACAGGAGGGAAAGACTCTGTCTGCTGTCGGAGTCCGTTTTCCACCCTTCCAGACCGTACCCAAAGGGCAACGTGGTAGGAAAATGTGGTTTCAAAACCCCAAGGATCTTTCCCAGGCACACAGGGTGATGCCCCTCTAGAGGCAGAGGAGGGGCAGAGGTGGAAGACGCCGCCTGGCGGCAGAGGTCCGCAACACCAAGGTGACAGGGATACCCCCCCTGGAAAACCTTTCCAGCACTCCTGAGAGGAGGCCCGACTGTCCTGCTCTGGAGGCAGTCGGGGGTCGCTTAGCTTTATACCCTCAGGCCTGGCAAAACATTACTACAGACAACTGGGTAAAAAGCGTTGTTACCAGAGGTTACAGAATACCATTCCTATCCACCCCCATTCTAAAGAGAAAACTCCCATATGTACCGCCCCATCTGAGAGACCCAGCAGCTATAGAAATTTCAAAGGTGCTCGGAAAAGAGTCATCCAACCCGTCCCCGCGGACCAAATAGGATTCGAACTTACTCAAGGTTCTTTTTAGTTCCAAAGAAGACAGGGGACTGGAGGCCGATTCTGGACCTAAGCAACCTCAACACCTTTGTCAAGAAAGAAAAGTTCCGAATGGTCACGCTTCAATCTATCCTTCCATTCCTACAGAAGGACGACTGGATGTGCTCAATAGATCTGAAGGACGCATACTACCACATCAAAATGGCCAGGGCGCCAGGGATCATTTGCTTCGGCTGGGAGCCAGTCACTACCAGTTTCGAGCCCTGCCCTTTGGTCTGACCTCAGCCCCCAGGGTTTTCACCAAATGCATGGCAGTGGTAGCGTCTCATCTGAGACGCCTAGGATTCCAGGTGTTTCAGATCTGGACGACTGGCTCCTGTCTGCCACCACCGGCGTCAACTGATACAGGCCAGGGATTACACTCTACAACTTTGTATTCACCTCGAATTTCCGTAAATTTGAAAAATCTTTACTACAGCCATCACAGCATATCTTATTCATAGGAGCGGAATTAGATACATCATTTAATTCTAAGGCTTCCTCCAGAAAGGATAGTCACTTCAAAGCCACATTTCTCTCCTTCTGTCAGTCAAAAATCCCCAGCAAAGCTGGTTCTAAAGGTCTTGGGTCTCATGGCAGCTTCTCCCATTGCGATACCATTGGGAAGACTGCACATGAGAGTTCTACAATGGCTACTGTTTGCACAATGGTCGCTCCAACAGCTACCTCTGACACACGAAATTCTGATTACAAACACATGCAAATCACACCTAACTTGGTGGCTTCAGACTTGCAACCTTTCCAGCGGAAGACCATTTGTGCTACACGCCAGCAGCGATAACCACGGACGCTTCCCTGATAGGGTGGGGGGGCATCTTTCAGGGACAGACAGTCCAAGGCGAATGGACCAATTTGGAGTACAATCTGCACATCAATGTTCTGGAGTTGAGGGCAGTGTTTTTAGCGTTGCAACACTTTGCTCCCCTTTTTCCTCTAGGGACTATTGCAGTTCAGACAGACAACATGTCTGTAGTCTGGTACATAAACAAGCAAGGGGGAACCAGGTCTTATCAACTATGCAGAGAGGCCATGAGAATTTGGCAATGGGCGGAGTCCACGGTCGCTTTCTGATCGCAACGCACATCCCGGGTCATCCAACGTCATAGCCGACAGGCTGAGCAGAGCAATCCTGTTGCCTCACGAGTGGTCCCTCAAACAGTCAATTGGCGAAGATATTTCGCAAGTGGGGCCAGCCTTCCTGCGATCTTTTTGCGTCTCCAATGAATGCCAAATGCAGGAGCTACTTTGCCCTATTACCCCCTCCAGGGGAAGTCCCCAGGACGCTGGTGCACGATTGGCCCCCGGGTCTCCTGTATGCTTTTCCTCCCTTTCCACTGATTGCAAAGTTTCTGCAGAAAGCCAACAACCTTCAGAGGACAATAATCCTCATTGCCCCATTCTGGCCTCGTCAAATTTGGTTCCCTTTCTATTGCAACACCGCATTCGGGGACCTTGGATTCTGGACCCAGAGCCAGATCTACTGACTCACTCGTCAGGAGTTCCTCACCCATCTCGAATCACTCCATCTAGCAGCTTGGCTGCTCGCTTCCTTTCTAGCCAGGTCTGATTCCCTTACACCGCAGTTCAGAATATATTAGTGGCTTCTCATAAAGCTTCCACTACAAAACCTACACCAGTAAATGGAAGCGTTTGCCTTCTGGGCTAATTCACATCATTTGGACCCTGTTATAGCTCCGTTAAACAAGATCTTGGAGTTTTGACAGAATTGTTCCATGAAGGAGCTTCTCCTGCCACTTTAAGAGTGCAATTGGCTGCCATTTCAAACTTTCATGTGGAAGAATGTGGTGCCTGTTATGGCTCACAGACTTTGTAAGGCTTTTTTAAAAGGATCCTTTCATATTAGACCACCAGTTAGAACTCCTACATCACCTTGGAATCTGAACCTCTTACTTTCTAAATTGATGTTGCCCCCTTTTGAGCCAGCCTCAGTTTGCCCATTGAAGTTTTTATCGTGGAAGACTCTCTTCCTGGTGGCCATTACATCCGCTAGGCGAGTGTTTGAGCTTCAGGCTCTTTCTATTAAACACCCTTATTTGATTTTCCACTCTGACAGAGTATCCCTTCGCACTAATCCATCCTTTCTCCCCAAAGTTTGCTCTACTAATAATATTAATCAGTCCATTGAATTTACCCACCTTTTTCAAAAATCACTCTAATAAGTTAGAGTATATGTTGCACAAATTGGATGTCCATAGACAACTCTGGTTTTATTTGGATAGAACAAAAGATCACAGGAAATCTGATCAACTATTTGTAGCCTTTGCTGACAGCAGGAAAGGTGTAGCAGTTACTAAACGAACTCTTTCCAAATGGCTAACTGATTGTATCACATACGTTTATGAGGCTTCTAATCAAACCTTATCGGTCAAACCTAAAGGACATTCTACAAGATCAGTGTCTACATCCTTGGCTCACGCAGCTCGCTACCATTAGACACGATTTGCGGCTGCTACTTGGGCTAAACCATACATTTATCTCTCATTACAAAGTGGACAGGGTTTCTAGGGATAGGGCAACCTTTGGTTCCACTGTGCTCAAGAACGTTCTCCGTGAGTTCCTCAGGATCATGGAGCTAGGACGCTACCCATGTGTAAGAACAAAGGCAGATTGAACACTCTCACATATAGAAGTTATGTCCTTACCATAATGTTCCATGTGGAGTGTTCATCTCGCTTTTCTTACATTCCCACCCTCCCACCCTCAGGAAGAACGTTCAATTGGTGCCTGGTCTGGAGTATTCTCCTTCTGCATTTGCAGTAGTTGTATTTGTATGATACACTTGTGTATATATATATATATGTATATATGTATATAAATGACCCTTTGATTGTGTAAATTTTGGTATGAGTGTGTTCTCTATGGCTGCTGGTTTGCTTGCAAACTAGATCTGAGGTAAAGGCAGAGGGGGATTGTGGGTATTAGGTGATCTCGAGCTTCTTCTCGATGCAGAGCTTGCAGCGGCACGGAGCCAGGATCGGCTCGAACCCATGTGTAAGAACAAAGGCGAGATGAACACTCCACATGGAACGTTATGGTAAGGACATAACTTCTATTTATTTACACATTCCCATCAGGCAGGAACACAGGAAATTCCTCAGGTTCAAGGCAGGTTTGAGACACTATCAATTCTCTGTACTGCTCTTTGGTTTATCTACTGCGCCCAGAGTCTTTACCAAGTGCCTGGCACCAGTAGTGGCTTATTGCAGACTCCAGGGGATTCAGATTTACCCTTATTTGGTCGACTGCCTTATTCAGGCAGACAGCAAGGATCTGTTACTTCAACATCTGGATTTTGTTCAACGTCTTCTCCTCCTGTTGGGATTTTCAGTGAACACAAAAAAGTCACATCTGATTCCTTCTCAACAAATGGTATTCCTGGGAGCCCTTTTAAACACAACCTTACAAAAGGGCCTTCCTCACTACAGAAAAACAAATACAGCTGGCTTCAATTTTCAAGACTTTGGCAACTCTACCGCAACTCACTGCAAGGAAATTCCTGCAGGCTCTGGGCTACATGGCTTCCTGCATTCTGTTGATTCCAAATGCAAGGCTTCATATGAGAAAGCTTCAATGGTATCTGAAAAGTGTGTGGTCGCAGCATTACCACGATCTGGACACTCTAATTCCTCTGATCCCCTGCCTCCAAAAGGAGTTCCTTTGGTGGTCCAGGGTGTGTGCTTTAAACGAAGGAAAGCCTTTCCGTCTTCCTCAACCTTCTCAAATCATAACCACGGACGTCTCGGATTATGCTTGGGGAGCACATTTTCTAGGCAATTACCAGCAGGGAACCTGGACAAAGGATCATCTTCACTGCCATATCAATCTGAAGGAAATGTTGGCAGTGCAAAATGCTCTTCTAGCCTTCAATCACCTTTTGCATCCAGGGCCTCTTTTGATTTGCACAGACAACACCACAGTCATGTGGTACATAAACAAGCAGGGGGGCTCTCATTCGTACCCCCTTTGCAGACTAGCTATGGCTTTATGGGACGCAGCTCTAAATCTGAATCTACATCTCCAGGCCCAATTCATACCAGGAGAACAGAATCTCTCAGCAGACATCCTGAGCAGGAACATTGTGGATCCTCACGAATGGATGCTAGACACCAAATTATTCAACAGGATTACTGCAGTTTGGGGATGCCCTCAGATAGATCTGTTTGCATCCCATCTCAATCATCAGCTGCCTCACTTTTGCACCAGGTCATTCCACAAAACCGCTTGGAAAGTGGATGCCCTGTCCTTCAGTTGGAAAAACCTTTTGGGTTATGCCTTCCCTTCTCTTCCTCTACTTCCTCGGGTATTACTAAAGACAAAACAGGACAAGCCCAAGTTCCTCATCTTGATTGCTCCGAATTGGCCTCGACAGTTTTGGTATCCAACTTTAAGGCACCCGTTCTTGGAGCCTCCTTGGATTCTCCCTCTGAACCCTTCTCTTCTGTCCCAGCATCAGGGTCAGTTGCTACATTCCAATCTCAAGACCCTTTGCCTGGCAGCTTGGCTCTTCAAAGGAATTTGATTTCTTCTAGTCTTCCCAAACAAGTTTTGGATGTTCTTTTGGAAGCTAGACGGCCTAGCACTAGGAAATCCTATGCCTCTAAATGGAAGAAATTTTGCATTTGGATGCAGGGCCGAGGTTTGGACCCTCTGGTACCTGATCTCTCTTCTATTTTGCTTTACCTTTCGGATCTTTTGTCTGATGGACTGTCTTTTTCTTCCATTAAGATTCATGCTTCTGCTATTTCTGCTCATTTCAATACTGATCCCCTGTTTTTCTCATCCTTTGGTGAGACAATTCTTGAGAGGGGCTAAGAATTTAAGGCCTCCCAGGACCCCTCCTGTTCCTGCTTGGGATCTTAATTATGTTTTAGAAAAACTTACTTTGCCTCCTTTTGAGCCTGCTGCATCTTCAGATATTAAGTTTTTGTCTTGGAAGACAGTTCTTTTGTTAGCTTTGACTTCTGCCAGAAGGGTCTCAGAGTTGCAAGCTCTCATGGCTGTGGAACCATTCCTTATTTTCCACCAGGACAGAGTATCCTTGAGGACCAATCCTACTTTCATGCCTAAGGTGATTTCGAAAGTGGCTTTAAATCAAACAATTCACCTTCCTACCTTCTTTCCTAATCCTCAGAATAAAGGGGAAAGGATTTTGCACTCCTTGGACGTGCACAGACAGTTACGATTTTATTTGGACAAGACTAAAGAGTTCAGAAAATCTAACCAATTGTTTGTTTCTTTTGCCTCCAGTTCTCTTGGTAAGGCTATTTCCAAACAAACTATTTCCAAATGGATTTCTTATGGAATAAGATTTTGTTACACTCATCATGGGAAACAGTTTCCAGGTACTGTGAGAAGTCATTCTACTAGAGCAGCTGCTACTTCTACAGCTTTTCTCAGGGGAGTTCCTACCAAGGATATTTTGGAAGCTGCCACTTGGAGTTCTGTGCATACTTTTACCAAGCATTACAATCTCCCTTTGTATTCTAAGACCAGGGCAGGCTTTGCCTCTGCTGTTTTGCAGGGTCTTCTTGCTGCCCCTTCTTCTGTCTAAACCTCCCCCCTTTTTCCATTGCTTTGGGATTCCACCCTACAGTTATGACTGCAACAGTGAAACACGATGAACATAGTACAGTTGTGTACACCTACCATAAATGTAGATGTTCGAGTGTCTTCACTGTTGCAGTCGGTGTTTCCCTCCCTCCTATCCCCTCTTTTTTCTCTCCTTTGTGGTGTATTTGTGTTTCCTTGGTGGATTCATTTTGTTTTGATTTATTGGGGGACTTCTGACATCTAGGGCAAGAAAGGCTGGAGAAGATGGCGTCGGCTGAGGGCTATGTACCAGAGCTTACTGACGTCAGGGTACTGGCCTGTACAGCCGACGCCGGACCCAGACTTTGGGATTCTGGCCGACCTCGGGCTGCCTGCCGGCAGGAGCACCCTACAGTTATGACTGCAACAGTGAAGACACTCGAACATCTACATTTATGGTAGGTGTACACAACTGTACTTTATTCTAGCAACTTTCTAAGTTTATACGAGCAGTATTTAAGTTCTGTCCCTGTTTTTGGGCCTTTGTCCCCCCATTCTTTCTTGCTTTATCCAGATTTCTTGCACAGAGAGGTATGTTCCTCTCCTGTAAATATTGTTCACATTTTTCCTATGTAATTTGCTCCTACCCTTTTCTAAAGATCCAAACTCCAGTTGTTTTATTGCTGTTACTATATTCACTACTTGTAGTACAGTTGGGTTAGACTTTGATTTCCATTTTCTAATAATTGTTTTTTGGCAGCCACCACAATAAGACTCCGCAAGACCTTACAATGTCTAGGCAATTGCAATTCTGTATCATAGCTCAGAAAAATCATGTCCATGATTACACTTATTTGACCTAACCGGGAAAAGCCGAAAGACACAACAACAACACTTATTTGCTCACCCAATATCTCTGATAAAGTAGTCTGCAGGGAATCAAGTCTGCAAACTCATTACACTCCCAGAAAATGTTACCAATTACCTCTTTCTTCCCCATCATACCTCCAACATTTGCTGTCTACCTGAGGAAAAATTCTCTGGAGTCTTCTTGGAGTATAAAAATATCTATGTAAACATTTCAAAGCAAGAATCTTAAATATTCTAGATTTTGTTGCATATTTGGGAGACAGATATATATCCCCCCCATTATTTCTTTCTAACTTGCTTATCTATTCTCTCTTCCCAATCCCTTCTCACCTCCTCTGATTCTTATAGTTATCATGCAGTATTTTATATGCTGTACTAATTATTTGGCTGGAGTGCCTTCTGTGTGGAGTCTGCATGTCCTCCCCGTGGTCGAGTGGCCTCCGAAAGACATGCGTGAATGGGCGTGCCTTCGCTGAACTTTGGGCGACGGGCTGGCAACTCAGCACCATAAAAATCGACTGCCAATCATTAGCGGACCAGAGTTCCGCTGTGGTGAACCCTAACCGGGAAAAGCCGAAAAGACAAACTAATTATTCCATTCATCTTTTGATACGGACTGGGGAGGGGACACTAGAAGCCATCATACAGTGGTAACGCAGAAATACAGCCTTGTACCAGGAAGTGCTTTCTCTGGGGTTTGCCATTCAGGTCTGTTTGCTGTGCAGTGACAGGGATAAGAGTTTCTGGCTCCAGCTGCAAGTTCCTTCTTTTATGCAGTAAATTGTCACATATTTGATTACTATTACTTCTACAAACTAAAGTTGGTCTAGGCTTTTCCACTCTTAACACTTATAACCTGTCCCTCCACAAGTCCAAAAGTTATGACTTGCAGTCAGAATGTTTTTATTGTTTACACTGACTAGTCCTTTCCCATTGAATCTTGACTCTTGGAGAGTAATTTCAGTGTTCAGATCAGGCTTTTATTTTGCTAAGATTCCACGTCTAGGAAATTGCTAAAAGTTTAAATTCTTTTCATCCTCAGCATATTCAAATTTAAAGACTTTTGCAACTCATTTATGTTTCCTACTATTGCTCACTTCATAGGCATCTCTGCCCAACATGCTGGGAGCTCATTGTTGGTGTTTCACAACTGGGGATTGAACTCCTATCCCCTGACTCTTGTCTATAGATTTTTATTTGTTACCTCACTACCTTGACACTTAAACCTTTACTTAACTAAGTCAGTCTGACATTTTTAAATAATAATTTATTTAAATTGTACATCTCATTTGCATATCTAACAAAGTTCAACAAGATAAGCCAAAGGCACTAGAAAACAGCAAAATGCACCGTCAAAGCCTCCAGAAGTTAGAAAATAGAATTTTGTTTTTTACCTTGCTATAGTTTTGAAATCTTGACAGGAGCTAATTTTCCATTATACCACACATGCCTCTCCCAATATGGGCTGCTAAGTAACTGTCAAGAAGCATGAGGCAGGTTGTATTTATTTTCTTGCAAAAACTATATTTGAAAATATATCTAATTGTGCAAGGAGTAACATTCTGACTGGCAAAATTTCCTCTTATAATTTATATGATCTTAACTGTAGAGCAGGAATAGACACCTTATCGTTTAACACTGGGGGGGTGTGGACTCCAAGCTTCAGTTGCCATAGTAATTCCTTGTGTTTTAATAAAACCTCTTATAGCCCACGCTTGGGTCAATCACTACCTCCTCCAAAATAGGGAACTTAAATTTCTTAAAATCATTGCATTTTATTATGTGCTTATATAATCCATTACTTTCATTACAATTTTGTAGTGTTGTTGTATCCTAACTTTCAAAGACCTATCATAAAAACGTACATGTATCACAAATGGCTAAATACACAATCTCTATGGTTCCCCACTTTGGGGTAAATTACAGACTTAAGGTCATTATTCAAAAATAAATGATCAACTAATAGAATAAGTGAGCATTGGCTACATCTGCCACATTTCCTGGTTGCATTTCCTTTTGTACCAAAATTCAAAAACATTTCTAACATAGCCTTTATGTTGTTTCTGGTCATAAAATCATACGGTGGATGTTCCCCCAAAAGTTTGTATGTTTTTTCATCATTTTTCAGTATATTCCAATTGCAGCTAAATATCTATAATACAACTGAATAATTATTGTATGTCAACACTAAAGCCCTTTTCAGAATTTTTCTTTTCTTCAACATTCTGATTTTCAACCAAGTTTTTTCCTACATGGGAGGGTACCTGTTGCACCTGTGTTTTATTATTTACCTACTGATTTTAAATATCATCTTCCCTGGGTACCCTCTAACAAGAAACATAGCCAATACTTTTTTAACCTCCACCTTAAAAATCTCTTCATCGGACACCATTCTAGGTAGTCTAATAAGTTGTCCCTTTACTAAACTCCTCTTCTGATTATAAGGGTGCAAGCTTTCAAAATGTAAATAGTTGTTACTAAAAGTTGGCTTTCAAAAATTGTTAGAAACAAAGCCATCTTCTCCCTTCATAATGGTTAACCTCTAAATAGCTTGTACTACTGTGGTCGACATGGTGGGTAAACTTTACAACATTTGTATTGTTATTTATATAAATAATAAACTCTTTGATACTTCTGTTGGACCTTTCCATGGAATAAGTATGCCATGTAAAATTCTGAGATAAATTCTGCAATGCTGCTAAAATTCAGAGGTGAAAACGTAATTTTTCTCCCAAGTCGCTAGTACTAAATTCGCAAAAATAGGGCACAACAAGCCCCCATTGCTACTTCCTTAACCTTGTTTGCAAGTCCTACCTTCAAAAAACAGAAAAGTTGTTGTCCAATACTAACCCTATCATATCAACTAGTAAATTAATCCTGTCAATACTTTAAAACTTATATGCTATAAGGGAATTGTGGAAAAAATTGAGACCTATCCGCTGAGAGATACATGTAAACAAGTCCACTACATCTATGGTCAGGAAATAAAATTCTCTGTCCCATAAATCATGCATAAGTCTCTGTAATAGGTCTCATTTTATTTGTATTTATCAAGATGTAAAAAAAAAGTGTATCTGATCCTTAGAAAAACAAAACTAAAATTACAATTTTAGCTAAAAGTAAAGTTTTCAGCTGCAAATTCCTTCATTTATGCAGTAAATTGTCACACATTTGATTAATAGAACTGCTGCTATCCACTTAATCACAAAGTGTGATGTATGTGCTGCCTAGACGTGTTTATTATGCTTGTTAAAGTCTTGATGTGTTTCTTGCAGCATATTGAAATAGTAGTTAATCAGAAAATATGTTGAAAAAGTTAGTCTAGAGTTATGATTGTATGAAATCGAAATGCTGAACTCAGTTATTTTGATGTGTGTAATTTTTGTAAAACATCACATTAGAATTATTTTGATAGAAGTTACATGTGTTCTAACTAATAATCTATTTACTTTTCTACCGCAGCAGTTTGACCCTGCCAGATCTACAGTACTGAAGTTAGTTTCCTGGAAGACTGGCTTCCTTGTGGCCATCGTGTTTACCTGTAGGATTTCAGAGCTTCAGATTGCTGTGTAGTAGACCTGACAAGCATTATCTGTTTTTTTCAAAGGGACTTCATGATCCTTGGATAAAGTCCACACTTCCTTCTGATGTAGCTTCTTGGTTGTTCCTGACCTTGTTCTTTCTTTGCTGGAGTGGAAACTAGAGGAGAAAGAACCCTCTGCAGTCTGGTCCACTGTCAGGTCGGGTGGTTGCTGAAAATTATCTACAGATTTTTGGAGCTGAGCCAGTTGATGTTCATCGTGTTACCCTGCTGCAGTCATCACACTTGGGTTATCCTGTCGTCAGGCGGTCCCACAGTCGGCTGGAATTCCAAAGTCTTGGTCCGGCGTCGGTTGTTGTCGCTTCTTCCCTGACGTCAGTGCGCCACGGTTATATATATTACAACCGACGCCATTTTCTTCAGTCTTTCTTGCCACGTGATGCCCGAAGCAGAAGCAGTTCGCAAGTGCCAGTCGGCCGACTCCTGAGATTTTCGAATTCGAATTTCAGACCGAAGTCTTCTATAAAGCGAAGTACCCCGTTAGGGAAACCTTTCTTGCCTCAGACCGATGTCAGAAAAAGTTAACAATTTTATTTCGTGTGGGAAGCAAATACCTCATAAGGATTTTCATTCTTATTGCATACCTTGCCTAGGCCCCGACCACGATGTCACTAGTTTTCGTTTTTGTGCTAGGTTTAATAAACGTACTATTAAAAGACGCTTTGATTTCGCATGATACTACTTCGGTAGAAAATTTAATTACAGTATGCCTTCGGAGCAACCAACTACCGGCGTGCACAAAAAACGCAAGGATAAGGACAGACAGCCCAGGGCTAAGTCAGATTCCGAGGTCTCTGCTGGTCCGGTCTCCGGTCCTCAGTGAGGCTCCGACGCAGCCCCTGACTACTGCAGATTTGGAACCCGAGACCACTTCGGAACTTTTGACGGAATGTACCAGGCCGACGCAACCATTTTGTTCAGGCCCTACCGACGACATTGCTGATAAAGATGCCGGTGCTGCTGAAACGCCTTTGGTTTCTGAAGGCGTTTTCAGACCGACGCTTACCATTAAAACATATCCTAAGACGAAGACTCCTATTAAATCTAAAAGGACTGCATTTCAGTCCCCTGTTCAAGGCCCCATGCCTAAGAAACAGATGCTCAAAATGGCTGAAGATTTGATCTCTTTAATCAGGGGTTCCCAGCCTCCTCCTGACAAAAGGCCTAGACAACAGGAAGATTATGCATCCTCTGAACAAGTGTCCATTTCTTCAGCCTCTTCTGAAGACCAAGATTACTCCTTCTCCCCTTATGAAGATTCTGATGCCGAGGATTCCATTCCCTCAGCTTCTCCTCCTGAAGACTATTCCTTTGGGGAAACTTTACACACTATGAGGGAACATTTCCACTGGGAAGGTCAGGACTACTCTGACTCGAAGAAAAGGCTCAGAGAGTTTTTTTACTCCCCCAGCACAGACCACTTGCCATCCCACCCATGTTAGACATTGTGGATTATGTTTATTTAGAATCCAGTTTGAACCCAGACTCTCTACCTCCTGCTCCGGCAAAGCCTGACAGATACTACAGAGTGCCTGATTCCCATAAATTTCTATATAAAAGTCCTGTTGCTGACCCAGAGACAATCTCCCAGGGTCCCAAAGGGGCTAAGGCTTCTATGGCTAAAAATCCTGTACCCTCTGAAAGGGATTCCAGAGCACTAGACAGATGGGGGAAAAAGGTTTACACCTCAGCCACTCTCGCTATGAGGACACTAAATTGCCAATTTCACATGCTTAAGTATCAGCAATTTCTAATCTCACAGTTAAAGCAAAGAATCACCACTCTCCCTCAACAGTCTGAATTGAAAGAAATGCAGGATCTGTTGCATGCAACTGAACAGGTGGGCAAACACACCTTACAATGTGGGTTTGATTCTCTGGAGGCCTCCTGCAGAGCAGCTGTCCACTGGGTCTGTTATACGTAGACATGCTTGGTTAAAGGAACAAACTTTGCCTGATCATGTTAAAGCAAAGCTTCTAGATGCTCCCTTACAGCAGGATGTTCTTTTTGGACTTAAAGCAGAAGAAGTCTTAAAGAAAATGGAGGATAAGGCAAAATCTATGCAGACAGTCAAAGATTTCCTACAGGTACAGCCCCCTCGCTTCAGCAGAAATTGGCCAACAAAAAATTGGTCCTTTCCAGCTACTTGACAGACCACAGAGGGGTAAATACAGACGTCCAAGAGGCAGAGGAAAACCACAAGCCCAGTACAAACCTCGACAATGGGGCACTGCAACACAGAAGGAAGGAGAAGACAGGTCCCAACCTACCAGAAGGCAAACTCAATGACTTGCACCTCATCTGGCCAAGCAACACTCTTTGCAGCCCCCTTGGGAGGAAAACTCACACTTTTTTCAGACAACTGGCACATTGTCACAAAGGACAAATGGGTCCTAGACATAATTTCACGAGGATACAGATTCCATTTCCACACCTTGCCAATGAAAAGAGGAATGCCAAACCTGCCACAAAATCAATGGGCAGAGGCACAAAAACAAATTACAGCTTTCATGGACATGAGAGCCATTCAACTGGTACCTACTCGAGAGCAAGGCCAAGGATTTTACTCAAGACTCTTTCAAGTTCCCAGAAAGGACAATGCCTGGAGACCAATTCTGGACCTTTCAATTCTAAACACCTTCTTACAAGTACCCAAATTCAAGATGCTTAACACTACAGCAGCTTCTTCCCATGTTGGGCAGGAAAGCATGGCTATAAACGTTGGACCTCAAGGAGGCATACCTGCATGTTCCTATCAGACAAAGTTGCAGAAGATACCTCCGTTTTATTGCAGGTTCAACCCATTACCAATTCTCTGCACTGCCCTTTGGCTTATCTACTGCGCCCAGGGTCTTCACAAAATGCCTGGCACCAGTAATTGCATACTGCAGACAAAGAGGAATTCAAATATACCCATACCTGGACGACTGCCTCATCCAAGCAGAAAGCAAGGACATCCTCATACAACATCTGGCTTTTGTAAAACATCTTCTAAGTTGTCTAGGGTACACAGTAAACGAAAAGAAATCAAAACTAGTACCCTCACAAAATATGACATTCCTGGGTGCCAGCTTGAATACAACTGCCCAGAAGGCTTATCTGACGCCAGACAAACTACAACTGACTCAATATTTCAAAACAATGGCAACAAAGACCCAACTACCTGCAAGAAAACTTCTGCAGGCCTTGGGCTTCATGGCATCTTGCATACTACTAATACCATTTGCAAAGCTGCATATGAGGAAATTACAGTGGTACCTAAAAAGCGTATGGTCTCAACACAGCCACAGCTTGGACACAATGATATCTCTCATTCCCTGCCTACAACAGGAGTTTCTATGGTGGTCACAGGCATGTCACCTCAACAAGGGTCAGCCTTTCACCTTGCCCCAGCCAGGCAAACTATGACAACAGATGCATCGGACTACGCCTGGGGTGCACACATGGCAGGACAGTGCGTTCAAGGCATATGAACTGCAGATCAAAGGAATCTGCACATCAATCAAAAAGAGATGCTAGCTGTACAGAATGCTCTGACAGCCTTCAAGAATCTATTACATCCAGGACAACTTACAATAAGGACGGACAACACCACAGTAATGTGGTACATAAACAAACAAGGGGGTACACACTCCTACCCTCTATGCAGGCAAGCAATAACCTTGTGGAACACAGCACTGGCTTACCAAGTTCAGTTACAAGCTCAATTCCTGCCAGGAAAAAAGAACACATTGGCAGACGACCTCAGCAGAAACATCATGGATGCCCACAAGTGGAAACTGGATCCACAAGTATTTGCAATGATAACTCAAAAATGGGGCCTTCCAGACATAGACCTGTTTGCCAGTCCTCAAAACTATCAACTAACAAAATTTTGTGCAAGGACACTGCACCACCAAGCTTGGAAAGTGGACGCACTCTCATTCAGTTGGAAAAACCTGACAGTATATGCCTTCCCTCCATTGCCTCTCCTCACAAAGGTGCTTTTGAAAGTCAGAAAGGAGAGACCACAAATGATATTCATAGCCCCAGACTGGCCATGCCAGCACTGGTACCCACTTTTGAGGAATATGGCCCAGGGCCCACCTTGGATTTTACCACAAATTGCCCATTTGCTCACATAGCAAAACAATCAGATTCTTCACAGCCAGCTCAAAACCTTAAATCTGGATGCATGGCAAATCACCTAAGCATCCAGCCAGCTCCTCTTTCCTAAGCAGTTATGGATGTTATTCTGGAAGCTAGGAGGCCCAGCACCAGGAAGGCCTATTCCGACAAATGGAAAAGGTTTTGTGCCTGGAACCAAGCTAAAGACCAAGACACACTTCAGCCTCACATGCCTCAGATTCTACAGTACTTAAATGAGATGTTACACAAAGGACTTTCTTTTTCTTCCATTAAAATCCATGCATCAGCTATTTCAGCCCACTACAACACGGATCCACCCTTATTTTCGCATCCACTTCTAAGACAGTTCCTCAGAGGGGCAAAAAACATTAGACCCCCCAGGAGAGCACCTACACCAACATGGGACCTCAACTTTGTTCTGGAAAAACTTACGCTACCTCCCTTTGAACCAGCTTTCTCTGCAGATCTACAGTTTCTATCATGGAAGACTGCCCTGCTGCTAGCAATAACTTCAGCTAGAAGAGTCTCAGAGCTACAGGCACTAATGGCAGTGGAACCTTTCATCATTTTCCATCAAGACAGAGTTTCTCTACGAACTAATCCTTCCTTCATGCCTAAGGTGGTTTCCAGTGTGGCTTTAAATCAAACCATCCACTTACCCAAGTTCTTCCCAAATCCACAGAACAAAGGAGAAAGACTCCTGCATTCCTTGGACATTCACAGGCAACTTTGTTACTACTTGGATAAGACTAAGGTTTTCAGAAAATCTGACCAGCTCTTTGTATCCTATGCTACAGCTTCACAAGGGAAGGCTATATCAAAACAAACCATTTCCAAATGGATAGGACATTGCATTCGTTTTTGCTATACCCATCATGGAAAACCAGTTCCTGCTACCATTAGGCCCACTCTACCAGGGCAACAGCTACATCTACAGCCTTCCTCAGGGGGGTTCCAACCAAGGAGATTTTGGAAGCTGCAACTTGGAGTTCAGTACACACCTTTACCAAACACTATCACTTACCACTTTACTCTAAGACTAGAGCTGGCTTTGCCACTGCAGTTCTGCAGGGCCTTCTAGCCTCCAATAACCCTCTATGATTCCTCCACCCATCCTTAGCTTTGGGATTCAACCCAAGTGTGATGACTGCAACAGGGTAACACGATGAACATAGTACAGTTTTGTACCTACCATAAATGTAGATGTTCGAGTGTACACCTTGCTGCAGTCCAGGTTACCCTCCCTCCATCCCCTCTGAACTAACTGGCTAAAATCCCTACAATACCTTCCTGTTGTATTTGCTTATAGCTGGAGGGATTTTGTGTTTTTGCAAAATTTACTCAATTTGGTACTAATTACTGACCACCTTTTTGGGGGCACCTGACATCTGGGGCAAGAAAAACTGAAGAAAATGGCGTCGGTTGCAATATATATATATACCCCTGGCGCACTGGCGTCAGGGAAGAAGCGACAACAACCGACGCCGGACCAAGACTTTGGAATTCCGGCCGACTGCGGGACCACCTGACGACAGGATAACCAAAGTGTGATGACTGCAGCAGGGTGTACACTCTAACATCTACATTTATGGTAGGTACAAAACTGTACTTTTCTCTTCAGTCCGGAGATGGAAAGACTCCCAAGTAACTTGCTATGGCTGAGCATCACCCATTTTCTAAGTATATTGTCATCTGTTTTATCTTTTGCTGTCAGCTAGCCAACTCTTCACTGGCGAATGCTGCAGTTCAAGCCCACTCCAGTAAGGAAAAGTAGCTGTCTTCTGTACGTGCTTTAGAAATATTTCCACTGCTGGCAGTTTGCTTATGTACACCTTCACCAGGCATTACTGCCTTCACTTGGGAGTAGGGCCTCATTTGCAGAGCGAGTTTTGTAGGCCTTTGAGCTCTGTCTTGTATGATCCTGTCCTTTTTCTCGCAGTCTGATGCTTTACTGCTTGGTAGTCAATCCAAATGGTTACCCATTAAAAAAAAAAAAAAGTATTTTTTGTTACATATATATAAAGGGCACATTTTAATGCGTCATTTGCTGCATGAAGAGGACCATACTTGATGGGCCAGTATACCCTCTCTCCTTCCAAGTCTCCCTGTTATAGTTTCCTTTAGATTCAGTAAGTATAAGCTTACATATTATTTGTTAGCAGTGTAGGTGAAAATATCCATTGTTATTTCTTGACTTACAGGAAGGTGCACACTAGTGGTTAGAGGACAATCTGGTGGTCATGGAAGAGGGGCATGAATATTTATCCAGGAATTGACATTGTGGTTTGCACTGGAAAGGATCTGTGGTATGTGTCCAAGTGTGGGAAGTTAAATTTTTTTTTCTGTTTTTGGCCCCCTTCCTCCCAGCAAACCACTGAATCCATTTGTTCCCTAGGGCAAAAACTTTATGGCGCTTCACTAGCTGGGGTGAGAGTTGGACATACTGGGAGCAGAAGCCATCTTCCGCACATTAGGGGATTAGAGTTTGTATTAAACCTTACTATCCCCTTGCACCCATCTTGACATCCAAGAGGTTAAGCATGCAGTGGGCCTACATGGCATGTGTTCATGTGTCTGTGTCTGTCGCTTAACCATTTTCCTCCTTGCAGACAGTTCTCCCTCTCATATAGTATCCCGTTATCACCAGGGATTCCACCATGGAGAGAGTGCCCCCCCCCTCTCACACACACACACACACACACACACACACACACACACACACACACACACACACGCACGCACGCACACTGAAGAGATGTGTGCAGGCTAAGCCTAGCTGTTTTGCTCTTCTCTCATGCCATTTGCAGCAGGCAACATATATGCTTATTAAATTCGTGTCACCTGGGTCTTAAGGATTTATCCGTCAACAACAATGGTGCTACTAACTTTTGGGGATTATTTGTCAAACTGTGATCAGTGGAAATAATGACTCTAATGAAGGACCCATTCAGGTACTCTTCGTAGCTCAACTGATAACGGTAAAAACATAGGTAATCCAATATCATCCTAATGTGCACTCCTTAATAATTCACAAGATCTTTCTTGCCACGAATCAAGTTCACACAGAGGACTGGTAGAAGGTTTTCTTTCATTTCCTTGTTTGGGAAAGTTTCAAAGTTTGTGCTTTTCTTCCCAGCATATGAATGATTTTTGTAAGGTCATGATTCCCCTGCTTGCTGCTCATCGGACCAAACAGTTTTTTTTTTTTTAATAGTTAGTGCTTTATCTCCCTCTATATTAGGCTGCAGCCTCCCAATTTCTTTCCATTCTTACCACTCACAGCACTCCTTTTCTTGAGATTTGTTCTGCTTTTGCAGGATATTCCATTGTATTTTGTTGGAGTTTGTAAGCATTTTTTTTTTTTTTGGATTTGTTTTTCAGTAGGCCATTGCCCAAGTTTCAGTTTCTTGGCTGTGGTGTAGTCTGTGCCTATGGTTTCTTTAGCCTAGAAAGGTCAGCAGTTTTTTGGAAATGTGAGCCCTGTGGGCATAAAATTTCACCTCAGGACTGTCTTTTACTGAGTTCAGCAACTAAACATTTGTAAACTGACTGTGAATTACGCAAAGCCTCTGATAAATGAAGTGTAATCAACAGTATGATATGATTTTCATGGGGTGGTTGCCCACAGATGCTGATGTTGTTCGTGTTTCACTGTTGCAGTCATCACACTTGGGTTATCTGCCTGCAGGTAGCCCTCAGTCGGCCCGAATACCAGAGTTTTGGGATTTCTGTGTCGGATGCTGTCATCTCTTCCATGACGTCAGGTCGTCAGGGGTGTAAAACATGCAGCCGACACCATTACATCAGTCTTTCTTGCCAAGAAGGAGCCCGAAGCAGAAGCAGTTCTCAAGTGCCGGTCGGCCGCTACCCGAAATTTTTGTTTTTCGAGTTTCAAACCCAAAGTCTTCTAAAGCTAAGTACCCCGTTGGGGGATTCATTTTTCTTGCTCTAACCGATGTCAGAAAAAATTAACAGTTGTCTTGCCTGTGGAAAGCAAATACCTCATAGAGATTTTCATTCTTACTGCGTCACCTGTTTAGGCCCAGACCACGACGTCCCTTGCTGTCAGTTTTGTGCCTTGTTTAACGCCCGAGCCATTCGTCGTCTGGCTATTTTTGTAGCTAAATTCTTTCGCTCTCGTTCTCTGCATTCTGAAATGGCTTCAGTAAGCCATCCAACTACCGATCTTCTGAAAAAGCACAAAGACAGAGACAGACCGCATAGATCAAAAACTGTCGATGACGCTTCCGTTAAGCTAGTTGCCAGTCCGCCGGTACTCAGTGAGGTGCCTTTGCAGCCCCTGATGCCCACTTCTACAGATTTGCATGCCTCTGCTAAGACCCATTCGGAGTCCGGTATGCCGCGAGATGCTTCTTCGACTATGGAACCTGCGGATGTCTCTACCTTGGATGGGTCCGGAGCTGCTGTGCAGGCACTGGCTTTTTAGGGTGTATTCCGACTTACCGATGTTCTTAATAAACCGATAACTTCATTTTCAACCAAAACTACTGAGTTTCTCAAGCCCAGAGTTCGCACTACGCCTAGAAAACCGACGTCCAAAGCGCATGCTCAAGCTCCCATGCCACAAAAACAAATGCTTAGAATGGCTGAAGACCTTATTACTCTAATTAGGGGAAGCCAGCTTTCCCCTGCTAAAAGACAAAATTGAATTTCCTTTTGATTCTGCAGACCAGGAGTCTGATGACTCTGACCCTTCTGATTACTAGGAATCCATTCCCTCTGCCTCCCCTCCAGAGGATTTTTCTTTTGGTGAAACCTTGCGTACCTTAAGAGATCATTTCCGCTGGGAATGTCAGGACTATCCCCAATCCAAAAAGAGACTCTGGGGGAATTTTTTGATTTGCCTCAGCATAGGCCTCTAAGCTATACCCCCTGTCCTGCATATTGTAGATGATGTCTTCATGGAGTCCAGTCTTACTCCTGACAGCTTACCACCAGCTCCTAGAAAACCTGACCGGTACTACAGAGTACCTGACTCTCACAAATTTCTCTTTAAGAATCCTACTGTGGATCCAGAGACCATTTCCCAGGGACCTAAAGGCATTAAGGCTACTACAGCCAAAAACCCTACTCCTTCAGACAGGGATTCTAGAGCTCTAGATAGATGGGGTAAGAAGGTATATACCTGTGCAACTCTTGCCATCAGGGCTTTGAATTACCAGTTTCACATGTTGAAGTACCAGCAACATATTATGGAACTAATTAAACAAAAAATGGTGTTACTTCCAGATTGTGCAGAAAATAAAGATTTACAAGCGTTAATGCATTCTGCAAACTAAGTTCGTAAACATAATTTGCAGTGTGGTTTGATGCCTTAAAAGCATCTTGCAGGGATGCTGTCACTATGTCTGTACTGAGAAGGCATGCTTGGCTAAAGGAACAAGTCTTGCCAGACAATGTCAAAGCAAAATTACTAGATGATCCATTAAACCAGGAGCGTTTGTTTGGCACAAAAGCAGAAAAAGTTCTTAAAAAGATGGAAGAAAAAGCTAAATCTATGCAAACCGTCAAAGATTTCTTACAGGTGCAGCCACCTAGATTCAGTAGGCATTGGCCTTCAAAAAACTGGTCCTTTCCAGTCCCTCTCAGGCCTTCTCAGTCCAAACCCAGGGGAAACAGACCACCAAGACTACAGTCTCAGGGTATGCAGAGATCTAAACAATGGAGTGTTTCCACTTCAAAACTAGGGAGTGGTTAGCCACCCCCTTATGGAAAAAGTTCACAGTAACTTTCCAATTATCCTTCCCAGCCATGCCCAAGTACTTGCGCCCCTAGGTGGAAAACTTGCCCTTCATGCAAAAAAATGGATGTCCATTACTCAGGACTGATGGGTTCTAAACATTGTATCCAAGGGATACAGATTCTACTTCCACTCACTGCCAACCTCAAGCGGGTTGCCAGACCTTCCTCCAAACCAGTGGGCAGAGGCTCAAAAGTAAGTAATTTTCCTTCTCCATATCAGGGCTATTCAACCTGTTCCAGTAGAACAAAGGGGACAGGGTTTCTACTCCAGACTGTTCCTGGTGCCCAGAACAGAGAGCTCTTGGCACCCTATCCTGGATCTATCAATTCTCAATACCTTTCTGGTGGTCCCAAAATTCAAAATGCTTACACTGCAACAGCTTCTTCATATGCTAGCCAAGGATGCCTGGTTAATCACCCTACACTTAAACGAAGCTTATCTGCACATCCTCATAAGGGAGTCTTGCAGGAAATATCTACATTTCAGGGCAGGCTCTATGCACTATCAGTTCTCTGCACTTCCTTTGGCTTATCTACTGCGCCCAGAGTATTCACAAAATGCCTGGCTCCAGTCATTGCATACTGCAGGCAAAGAAATATTCAAATCTACCCATACTTGGACAATTGCCTGATTCAGGCGGACAGTCAGGAATTGCTACTTCAGCACCTGGCATTTGCAAAAAGACTTCCAACTTCACATGGATACACTATCAACTAAAAGAAATTACAGCTGGTGCCCAGCCAAAAAATTGTATTCCTGGGAGCAAACTTGAACACAGCTTCTTAGATGGCATTCCTCACTCCAGAAAAGTAGGTCCATTTGACAAACTATTTCAAACCAATGGCCACCAAAACCCAGCTATCTGCAAGGAAAATACTGCAAGCCCTAGGGTTCGTGGCCTCATGCATTCTGCTAATCCTATATGCAAGACTGCATATGAGGAAACTTCAGTGGTACTTAAGTCTCTGGTATCAACATTGTCAGGACCTGGAAACAATGATTCTTATTATACCTTGTCTAAGGACAGAGTTCCTTCGGTGGGCAGAAGCTTGAAACCACAACAAGGGACTTCCTTTCACTCAACCCCTCGTGGCCCAAACCCTGACAACAGACTCATTAGACTATGCATGGGGGGCTCACATGGCAGGCAAATGCATTCAAGGCAAATGGAGCCCAGAACAAATTCCCCAGCATATCAGTCAAAAAGAGATGCTAGCTGTACAGAATGCTCTGACAGCCTTCAAATACCTTAGCCTTCCAGGAAAGCTCCTGATAAAGACAGACAACACCACAGTTATGTGGTACATAAGCAAGCAGGGTGGAACTCATTCTTACCCACTCAGCAGGTTAGCCTTGGCTCTGTGGAACACAGCCTTGAGCAACCAAGTGCACCTACAAGCTCAATTCCTGCCAGGCAAGCAAAATTCACTGGCATACGACTTAAGCAGAAATCTTCTGGACCCTCATGAGTGGAAACTGGAACCCAACACATTCAAACTTCTAACCCAGAGGTGAGGAACACCAGACGTGAACCTTTTTGCCTCCCCCCAAAACCACCAATTGAGCAAATGTTACACCAGGAACCCTCACAGCAGAGCCTGAAAGTGGACGCCCTATCCTTTACATGGGAAAACCTCTCAATTTATGCCTTTCCTCCTCTGCCCCTCTTCTCAAAAGTACTATTGAAGATCAAACAGCACAGGCCAAGGGCAGTCCTTATTGCACCAGACTGGCCACGCCAGCACTGGTACCCACTCCTGTGCAGTCTTGACAGCAATGCCACTCTGGCACCTACATCAGACACCTTCCCTGCTGTCTCAGCAGGAGGGACAGATTTTGCATCTACAGCTGCCAACCCTAAACCTTGCAGCCTGGCTTATCCCCTGAATACACCACCAGCACCTCTCAGCAAACAGGTGCTGGACGCCATCCTTGAGGCCAGAAGGTCTAGTACTAGGAAATCCTATGTTGAAAAGTGGAAAAGATATTGTTCTTGGAGTCTGTCTCAAGGAAAGGACACAGCTGTGCCCACTTTATCTCAAATCCTTGATTACCTAGCAGAGCTGCTCCACAGAGACCTATCCTTTTTATCCATTACGATTCATGCCTCTGCCATCTCAGCTCATTATAATACTGAGCCACCTCTCTTTTATCACCCTCTCATCAAACAAGGCCCCCTAGGAGAGCTTCCACCCTGACCTGGGACCTTAACTTTGTACTGGAGAAGCTCACACTTCCCCCTTTTTGAACCTGCTGCTTCAGCAGAGTTAAAATTCCTCTGTTGGAAAACAGCCTTACTTCTAGCTATTACTTCAGCAAGAAGAGTGTCTGAGTTACAGGCACTAATGGCGGTGGAGCCCTTCATTATTTTCCATGCTGACAGGGTTTCCCTCAGGACTAACCCTTCCTTTATGCCCAAGGTGGTATCCAGTGTAGCTTTAAACCAATCCATCCATTTGCCAACCTTTATGCCCAAGGTAGTATCCAGTGTGGCTTTAAACCAGTCCAGCCATTTGCCAACCTTTTTCCCTAATCCTCAGAGTAAAGGGGAAAGGATCCTGCATGCCTTAGACATGCACAGATAGCCCAGGTTCTACCTTGACAGGACTAAGCCTTTCAGAAAATCTGACCAGCTGCTAGTCAGCTTTGCTACAGGGGCAGAGGGCAAGGCCATTTCGAAGCAAAGTATTTCCAGATGGATAGCACACTGCATCCATTTCTGCTACAAGCACCATGGAAAACCTA